>NW_027094087.1:61232126-61399626 GCF_029207755.1 Chamaea fasciata | reverse complement strand
GCAACTTATTTATCAAGGCCACACAAATGTAATTTGAAAGGTCTTAACACAGTAAAGTGACCCGAACAGGGTTGGTAGATTAAATAGAGGGCCAGTGAAGAATATGTGGCTGCTGGAACACAAACAGGAGGTCTTGACACCTCAAATTGCACTGGACAAATTAATTTGTGTTGGGCAACTGAATTGTCTTGCAGTTCTACTAGCTCTAACTACTCTCTAATTCATATTGGAACACTTGTACATCTAAATGTCAAGATTATTCATCCCCAAGATGTTCAGGTTCCTTCTCAGGAGCTTTACTGCTGTGAACATCGAGTGGCATTTTATTTACAAATGTATATAATATAAATTTTTTTGATATTAATGCACATTACAAATGTTTTAATTCTTCATGGGGACCAAAACTGGGAAAATACTTTCTTCTGTTTTATATATAATATTATTTCCCATTTTTCTGAGAAGTCTTAACATAAACTGATGTAACCCCAACTAGGAACCTGATGACATAAAACCAACCAAGAAAAGGAGAAATCTGAACTTGGCAGATGAGGGTAAGCACATCTCAAAACTCTTAAAAAAGATTTGGAATAGAAGATCTGGGATTTTCTTGAATTGTCTCAATCTGTGTTTGTTAAATTGGGACAAACCAGATGCATCTGGCACTGAACTGAAGTATTCAGAGAGTCTCATATATGTCTTTTTATGGACAGAAGATGAACACACAATATCTCCTCTGTCTCTATTTTCCTCTGTCTCCTAGAGATTCACTTAGATTTGTGAAGCTAATATTATAAAAATGGCTTCTTTTGAGGAACAGTTATGTATGCCTAATTATGCTACTAAACTGGAAAAATAGGATCACATATAAGTCAGCGAAAACAAAGCAAAACAAGACAAACAAATACAATGGGACTGTTATTGTTTGAACCATGATTATTTTTTTAGTAGAAAAAAAAGGACATTTTAATTATATTTCATTATTTAATTGGATAGATTGTGCTAACCACAAATATAACAGCAAGAATATAACTTTCAGAGAGTAGAAGACGGTTCTCAATATACACACGATTTCTTTTGAGGATTTTGTTTCAAAGTTATCCAACAACAGTGCTTCTTTTCTTTCATGAATATGATGTTTGGAATAGATTATATAAGTCCTCTTCAGGATAAGTTGAAGAATGAAGAGCATTTGATCAATGACCTACCTTTGAGCTCATATCTTCATGTCTGACTATTAAGGCTCCTGATAACCTTAGTATGAGTCATCAGAAATAGCTTATGAACCCAAAGAGAAAAGAGAGAAGCTTGCATTTCTAGGAAAACTTTCTTCCGTAGAAAATATCAATGTTTGTCTAACACTTCCAAGAACAGGGGCGTAAATCCTTGTATCTTTGGGCTAAGATACATAGCTACTGATATAATTGAGCTAGAGATCTGTTTCAAATATCAGATTCTTGCATTCCAATTTATTTTAAGCTCTATGGTAATAATTGATAGCAAAGTGTGTGTGATTATGTAATTTTTCTGATAGCAATGTTGAACCTCAAAAAGAATAAAAAGCTCTACAAGTTACACAAGATTTACATCTTCCTTCAAACTTCAAGCATAAAACTTTTCAAGACTGAGTGATATCTTGGCTCCATAGATATTTGTGGGAGCTTTGTAGCAATTTAAAACGACCCAGATTTTTGACCTAAATCTGTCCCCAAAGACACATTAGCAGTTTCCTATGGAGTAAGGCAAGAAATTTGATTATAAGGAAAATGGCTGTTTCAGACTTTTTTTTTTTTAATTGATACAGTGTTGTAAATATATATTTATATAAACTGTAGGGGTCTGCTATTTGTATGAAATTTATCAGGAACCATCATGTGAACTTCAAAACATAAGTACATTTTGGTTTTCTTGTTTTCCTAACCTCCTTCAGGTGCCTTGGAAGGGCTAGAAGTTAATGCTAATGCAGTATTATTGAAACTGCACTGTTGAGATCACAAAGATTGATCATTGTGTCTTCACCCCAGATTATTGAGAGAAGTCATGAAATAGGATGGATGTAATGCGTACCAAAAATGCCTCGCCCTATGTTCCTCTCCAGAAATATAATTATACAGATTAAATACAGTTGGCTCAAATTTAACTGACACAAATGGAATGGCACCAGCAGGATTTGAAAAATATACTGATAATAAGGTGGGAACATTGAATTTTTCTATTGTCAGTATGTATCTGAAAATCCTCAGCATAAGGTCTGTTAGAGCCACTTTTGCTCTTGGGCAAAGTTTTCTAACAGAGGAAAAAAACAAATGCTGCTTTTACTTTTTCCTAATCTAACAGAAATCTTGACAGTACCATACAGATGACAGATCTACTTAGTCTCTACAATGAAATAAACTGATAAAAGACACTGCAACAATCTTTCTATAGTTTGCTATAAAAAGTCTTACCATTGACCCGTGACAGCCTATGCATTATGACTTCATTGGCTTGGTTTCCTTCATTGTGACCCATGGAGGCAAATCAATCAGGACCAAAATGAGAGGTGTAGGGGTTGTAACCAGCAGAACTGAACAACCAACAGCTGTTTATATGGATTTGCATTCCCTACAGTTGCACAGAGAAAATAAATAATGATGGTGTTTGAACAAATTTAGCTGTATCTGTATCACTGTCACATTCTCCCACACACCAAATTTTATGATAGAAAGAAAGGGAGTTTACAGTGGCTCTTCATAGAGGTTAAACTATTTCCTTTGACTTGAATTATAGACAACTCTCATTTTATTGTCCCTAGATACATAATTCCAAAGTATTTTAATTGATTCCATCAGGAAAAAAAAAAACCAACCAAACTATAACAACTAATAAACTAATAATGCACGGCAGCAGGGATCTCCACTTATGTAACAGCAGAATCTCAAGCTCATGCAGTAGCAGAATCTCAAGCTCTTGCACTTTTTTAAAGATTTGAAGTAAAATGCTGTGAAAGACATAATCATAATATCATGCAAATTGGAAGAGATTTCTGAAGGTACTGTTTTGCATTGTCTTTCTTGTTATTGGATAGTTAGATGAAATTGATAAGAAGTTCTTCTGCACTATTTTGAGTAAAATCCAGGATGGAGTTCCCATTACTTTCCTTGGAAAACTTTTGAAGTGTTTTAACACTTCATGCCACTTCTTTGATTTTTTATTTGATTTTTTTTTTTTAAATATTTGGTTGGAATTCCCTACGTTCTAGCTTTTGTCCAATGAGTCTCATCTTTCCAAGGTAAGCCTCTATAAACAGTCTCTGTCCATATTTTCTACTACTACCCAACAGGTGTATGAAGAAAGGAAAAATATTTTCCATCTAGACTTTTCCTTTCAAGGATAGTATTCTCTCAATCTCTCTTCTTCAGCCCCTTAGTCATCTCAGTCAAGGTTGGTTGAAGCTTATTCCTTTCTTGTACTGAAGTTCTCTACACTAGGCACAATCCTGTAGATATCACCTAACAAGTGCCAAATAGAAGGGATCTTTACCCTTTACCTGTTGACTATACTCTCATGATACAGTACAATCCAATATGGAATTGACCTTTTCTTTGCTGGAAGACCATCCAGCTGACTCAAGTTCCACATGTCGCTTATCAAGACCCTAGATACTTTTCTAGAAAATTGCTTTCTATTTAGTTGTTCTTCAGCTTATTTTCTTGCATAGAAGTGTCGGGTCTCAGGTGTAAAACCTTGTATTTTTCTTTAATGAACTTTTTGGTATACCTCAATATACACATTCCTCCTGTATGCAGAGGTTCTTTGGAATAGCACACCTCAGTGCTTCCACTGGTGTTCTCCACAAACTTGCTGATACTGTACTGTATCCCCACATGCTGGTTGTTATTAAAGACATAAAACAATTCTCTGTCTTGATCTCTGAGGCATGGCACTAGTAATGGTGATCACCACTGATCACTTCCCTTTGAGACCAGCTGTCAAGAAAATTTTCCATCCACATCTTGGCTACTCAAGTGCATACCACTCCAATTTTTGGTAGACTATGAGGGAACTGTGTTAAAAAGGTTAAAAACCTTAAATCTCTGAAGTAATGTATAGAGCATTCACTGCTCTTGCTTTTTCCACACAGAGATTTGTCTCATTGCAGAGGGTAATCAGTTTAACTGGGTATCATTTGCTATTTGTAAACCCTTGCTGACAGATTCAGATCACCTTCTGGTCCTTCATATACTTTGTAATAGCTTTGTGATTTTCCCAGTAACTGGTATTAAGGTGGCTGCCCTGTAGTTACCCAGACCCTCCTTCTTGCCCGTTCTTGAACAGGAATAAAGATGAACATTACATTAGTGTCTTACAGTAATCCCTCTGACCACCATGACTTCTAAAGTTGGTAGAAAATGGCCTCACTCTGTCCCCAGTCAGCTCTTTCAGTAGCTCTGGATCCGGTTATTTGGTCCCATGGACACCTGTATGTCCAACTATGTTAAAAGGTTCCCAAATTTAAGCTTCCTGTGCTATGGGCAATGACTTGTTCATACAGATGCTATTTAAAATCGTGATGTCCTGGGATGCCCAAAGACAAATATTATCATTTAAAACTGACAAAAAAGACTTTGTAATACCTCAACTTTTCTGAAGTCCTTTCTTTTTTTCTCCCCAATACTCTAACACATCAAGTTACAGCCCACATTCTCCTCATTCTTCCTTGGCTGACAATGTACTTACAGAAGCTCTTGTTGAACTTCACAATCCTTCCCACTTTCAGTCTCAGCTGAGTTTCACTTCCTTAACTTGCATGCTTTGCATGCTATGACAGCGTCTGTATGTTCCTCCCAAGCAGACCTTTCTTTTTTCTGCCTTCTATATAGTTCAGTTTTCTTTAGATGTGTTCCTCTACTCTGGTACATGGGACTTCTGTGAATTCATAACTCAGTTTGACTCCACATGAAATTGAAAATAGTCATATTCCTTTTCGTCATTCCTTTTCACCTTTATCATTCTGGATAAAGAGGATAACAGAACTTTCACAATAACATCAGAGCTTTCATGAGCTTGCAAATCACACTCTGAAAGCATTTAAGTGAATAGATGGTGGTTGGTATAAACCCATGGTTTTGGCAGTGAGGTGGGGTCTGCACAGGTGACACCTGAAAGAAGAGGCCAGGAGCTGCCCTATTCCAGACACAGCCTGTTCTGCCATCTCCAAGGGAGTTACTAAAGGACATATCTGAGCCTGCCATAAACTTGATGACACTTGAAAAAAAAACATACTTAAGGAGTTTAAACACCAAAAGGACCATATTCAAGAAGTTTAAACAGCTCATTGTAGATCTGATAACACCCCTGGAGGAACTGAAGCCAGTGGATGAACATATTACCACAGGCAAATCCCTTGAAGTGGCTTGTGACCTGTAGATAAGCACGTACTGTAGATAAGAATACATCATGCTTCCTGAAAATACTGTGGCACATGGATAGGCCCACAGCAGAGGAAACAGAAGGCATGAGCAAGAGAGAAAGAGAAAGGAATAAGGAACAGGGGAAAGGAATCACTGCAGCCTGATCCCAATCTCCTCCTCAGCCCATTGCCTCACCAAGGCAAGTAAGATTAACCTGCATTGATGACAAGGGAGTAGGAATTTGAAAGGGGAAAGGAGAGGTGTCTGGAGTGAATGGGAAATGGGAAGAAAATATTTTTTCCCTAAGTGTTTAAATATTTGTCTGCTTTTTTTTCTAAATATCCTATCAGTAATTAAATGTCTATGCTAACTGGCAATGAAGTAAGTTAAATTTTCCAAGCAAGTCAGTAATTGGAAAGTGATTTCCCTGATGAATTTTTATGCTCTTGTTCTTCCTGGTTTTTCCTTCATCCCACTGGAACAGGGACAATGAGTGAGTGGCAGAGTGCATGCTTGACTGCCTGCTTTGGCAAACACCATACAGACAGACAAAAATCCAGTTGCTGGTTAAACTTCAGATCATATAGAAATCCCTGGATATCTTCCTCTACACTATGAAAGTTTATGAAATGTTTTCAGCTGAGTTTCTTGTTAGGTGTGAATATGATAGTCAGCCAGAAACTTAGAAACTACATAGAGTAACATACTCATGAAAGTAACATACTCTATTGAAAGCAACATACTCTCATGAAAGCAACATACTCTCATGAAAGCTTCAGTAAGAGACAGAGAGAGAATAAGAAAGTGATTAGAAGGCAGGGTGAGTGGAGAGACCTTCCACGACCTTAGATAACACAAACTGTAGAACTAAGAAAATACTCTTCCTACTGCTTTTATTAATAAGTATTATTAAAAGGTATTAATAACCAGTAATATGTAGGAAGGCCATTCTCACCTACCTAAATATCAGATCATGTATTAAATTTATTCCAAAAACACAACACATGGAACCAAACCTCTTTTTTGCAAAAGGAGGTTCAAAGCCACTCCTACCATTTACAGGAAGGTTCTACTGCTTATTACCTCTTGTCATCTGAGTCTTTACATTCAGGCAAAAAAGTTAGGGGATCTAATTAATTGATCTGCTTTTCTTGGCACATCCTCTGTGCAGCATGAATTTCAGGAAACAGTTGGTCATTTGCATATGGAAGAGTGCAAAAGCTGAGAGGGACATGACTGTGGGGCCAGAGACTTGCTGCTCGTCTAAATACAAAGGCACACTAAGCAGGTTTTAAATATATTAGCTTGCTTTAACTCTAAATGTTAACACGGTGATACAAATAGCTAGGAAACAATACATTTCTGCACCCAGTGGCCCATATTATTACCATCACTGGAAACAAGATTTAAGTCCTTGTGCTAACCCTACTATGGATCATCCTGACCTCTTAGGTTTGTTATCAGTTATTATGAAACTCACTGTGGAAGCAGAGCTTACCTGACTGTACAGAACCCCAAACATTTTATAAAAGGCGATATTAAATTAGGAGTGAACGTACTATGGGAAAAAGTCACCTGTGTGTCTTCTAGAATTCCTTAGTGAAGAGCTCTCAGCCGTACAATTTTTACAGCTGTTTTTCTCCTTTCATCCTTACTATGTTATCTTTACCAGGAAAACCCTCTTACAATTCTTTGCAACATAATTTTGAGCTTTAAGTCCTAACAGGGAAATGTAATATACAAATATATACTTCCCATTGCTTTCAGATAAAGTGCATATTTCCTATGGTCCATTTATGATTCTTCACATTGATAATGAACAGAATATAGTTAAAAGAACACTGTAGTAGGTTTTGAATAATCTGCATAACCTAATAGAGAATAGCTCTCAATGTTTTTTTCCAGAAAAGATAATAAAATACTTCCTTGATAAAGAAAAATCTGTGGCCAGCAGAATTGCTCTTAAGGGTTATTAGATATAAAGAGAATAAACAGTTTGAAATATTTTCTACTTGCTACTTTTATATCTAAAAGCTACTTGCAAAGCAAGAAAAAAAATTGTTCTCGACAGATCCCCCATGCTTGGAGATTTCTATATTAATCCAACTGCTCAGAATGCCTTTACTTACTTCTTTTTTTCCAGACCATTTCTTTAATATTCAAATTTCTTTAATATTGATGGTTTTGCACAGAATGGTGAAACAAATTTCTGATCTTTTTTGTTTTCTTCTGCTTGTTCATACACTTACAAATTAGGTATTTTTTCCTTAAAATAAAATTAGCTTGTAATGCTATTTATCACTTTGGCACATGATTTTAATAATGTCTGTAATGATCCATAGGAGATATTTATTTACCTTGAAATTTCATTTTCATCAGAAATATATTTACTATGCACAAACAAAGTATTCCCCAGTGCAATGAGTGCCATCAAACTCCATATAAATCAAATCAGCTCAAAAGTAAGATAATTGAAAAGTCCTAAATTAATATGAGTAAGAACTCACAGGTCTGAAATTTATGGAAAGAAAAAAATTTGGCCAACATAGATTTTGTATAGGCATACTCTAGATTAAAATCTATTTCTAGTGAAATGTCATCGAAAGGAAGTTTTACACTTGGAAAACAAACAAACAAGCAAATAAAAACTCAGCTAAAAATCAGGATATAAATTATGTTCTTATGAAAAATTTTCATTTCCTGTATTTGTTGTTTTGCATAGCACAAGATGTAAGCTACATCTCCGTGCTATGTCTTGTTTCCCAGGGTAATTTATGGAATATGCTATCAACCTCACCCTTTCATGTGTCCTAGGCATGAAAGCTGAGTTACCAGGAACTTTAGCTTCTATAACTTTTCACAACGTTCTCTACTTATTACTTGATGAAAGCAATTTTACAGAATAATTTAACTGCAAGGAAAGACTGAAGAGAACTACATTTCTATAGAAATAAAACAAGAGATTGAAGAGTTCATAAGGGGAATATGAACAGTAATGCACTTTTAATCTCATTGAAAGTATGTTTTCAAATATTATTTACTTAATAAGCAATGCATCTCTGCTGTTTTTTTGATCAAAGAACAAAGTATAGAGTATGTATCATGGTCCTTCCAGTGTTATGGACAAAGTTTGATTTCCATTCATCTACAATGTCTTCACTACAATTTTTTTATGGTACATATTTTTAAAATTACCTTCAATTTCCTTCTTGATATGATTGGCAAAAATTTAGAGCATTTTTTAAGAGGAGGGTTGATACTTTTTTCTAATTAACACTTATATTTATATTTTTGAACAACATGAAAACAAATTTGATAAGATGAGCAATTTTAGTTCTGAAATGTCCAAAATTAATATCAATAATCTCTTTGCATTCATTTCATGTCATTGTGCAATGCATTGTGCATTTTGGAATTTCATAGGGCTAAGAAGTTTCTAGCATTTGACCACAGTAATAGTCTCTTGTCTTATAACAAGAGAGAAAAAAAAAAAATTTAAAAGACATTAAAATAAGTCCCCAAATTATTGCCCTTTGGAAAAAAAAAAAAAAAAAAAAAAAAAAAAAAAAAAAAAAAAAAGTAGACACCACACTTATTTACATATCAGTTCAAAGATCCAAGATTTTGTAAAATTTACACTTTCTGGACAGCTCAGAAAATTACTGGAAAGTAAAGCAAGAAGAAAAAATGGATGAGGAAGAATTTTCCTGAAAGAAATTAATACAAACAACCATCATTACAGCAGACTTGGAAAGAGAGAAAATTTCCAGGCACTGATATTATTTAAAAAGAACAGTAATCATTTTTTTATTTGCTGAGTAAAAGGGTCTTCTGGATACTTCTGCATGAGAGAGCATGACTATTGGTTTTGATGGCAAAGAAGTCTTACTGTTTCATGGTGGGCTGGATAAGCCATTGCTCCAAAGAAGGCAATTATCCTATTCAATCTGAAAACATCTTTCAACTCATCTAAAAAAAATGCTATAAAAAAAAAATCTGCTGTTTCTGGTAGAGGAGAAGTATTTTCCAAATATGTTGCATTATCTTCAAAGTGTCTATTTTCTCTTATATCCTTTCACATACAACATAATATGGAGGTCTCCAGGGAATATTTTACAATGAAAATCATTGTTTGTGTGTTTCCTGTAGCCTGTCCCTCTCTCATATAAGCAAATCTATGTGTTTTCAGTCTTGAAGAGGGAATAACACATGAAACCTTAATGACATACAACAACCAACTAAACCTCTCTACACACTGCTGAAAAACCAAACAGAAGATTAAAAAAAAAAAAAAAAAACAACAAAAAACCCACAAACAAACAAAAAAAACCCCCACAAACAAAATAAACCCCACAAGATAAATAGTCAGGAGGAAAGAACTGGAATCCAGAAATAGCAAACGTTTCTAAGTTTTCTAAAAATATAAAGGATTATTTGAAACTTTAAAATGGCTGGTCCAATTTAGGGTTAAATAATACCTCTCTAATTAAACTGAATTAGAATTTTCTTCTGCTTACCTGTTCGCTTGGGTTTTTTATCTTCTTTATTGACAGAAATATAATTAAACACTTTTACAGATTTTAGATCTAGCAACTTCGATTCTTATGATGCTGAGAATATATACCTTAAAACTGAACAATTGCTACTCAAAAAGCAACTTGAAGGAATGTAGATTTCACCTTTGGATAGAGAAGGTTAAAGAATAAAAGTTATTCAGTTTCTAAAAAAAATTATATGCATTTAATGGCATTATTGTTGGAATGGACAAATATATACTGTTACCAAAATACAGATGTATTTTGGTAACAGTAATGATTAAATTTCTGTCAGTGTACAAGGAATTACTGTCATCTCTGTTTATATTGATCAGAATTGCACAGACATTTTGATTCATATTCTGTGCAATCTTTTTTGAAGTGCTCTCTAAAATTAAATAATTTATTTTTTTATTATTTTCCTTTTTTTCGTTTTGTTTCTAATCTGAAAATGACTGTTAGCCTAGAAAGGTGTCTTTTCTTTCTATTACATAGTGCACATAACTCCCACTGACATTAAGATGAGTTAAGCATAAAAGGAATATAGTTCTTAGGATTTCAAAGATATGTCTTGCAGCCCTCTAGTCCTTTCTCTTCAGTTTCCTTTGATAACTCACTATCGATTGTACTAATCAACGAGGTAAAATCTTTATAGACCTTATACTTTCAGTAGAAATTTCCTGCAGAGTAATAGTTCTTGGTGTAGAATAATCCAGAGTTGCTCTCATTTTCTTTTTTAGAAAGGTGTGCATGTGTTTCACAACAAGGTGTTAGTTTTATTTGACATAATGCAGTATATTGTAACTGCAACCTGATGAAACGCAGTCAGCTTTTTATACACTTCATGAAATTTTTATAGGTTTCTATTTCTAACAGTTTGCCCATTTTAATTTCTCACTAAGTCTTTTTACTAGTGACAGTTGCCCTGAATGGCTGTTCATAGCCTTTGCCCTTCTTTATTTATATTGCATAACACAAAAGTTAGCTGATGGTAAACTAATTAAGACATGTTCTCAAAGTATAAATCTGAGCCTTAATCTTTGCTCTTGAATGAAAGATGGGTTTTATTTATCAAGCTTTAAGATTATGTGTTTGTAGTGGTTTGAAAGCAAAACAAATGAGAGGCTCCAAGTCAGAGATACAATTTAATAGGAAAAAAAAAGGAAAGAAAGTAAAATAAAATAGATGCAATAATACAAAAGACCACTGACAGAGTCAGAATACAACCTGAGCGGAGTGATGGAAGCAGTCCAGGTGAGGTGGTCTTCCTGAAGCAGTGATCCTGTAGAAAGGTCTGGTAGCTCGGGTCCTCTGGGAATTCAGTGGGTAAGCGCTCCTCTGGTGTTCAGAGTCTCAGCTTATATCCAGGCTGGAATGCTTGGTTCCTCCCTCTGGGTGGAGCATCTCACAATGAGATGGTGAGTCATGTGATAAGGCCTGATGGGCCCATTAACAGGAGATAGTCCAGGAGGGGGTTATCTGTGAGCTGTGCAGCAAAGGTGCTGATGGGCCCATTAACAGAAGATAAGCCAGAGTGGAGGAGGCAGGGATCCCTGCCTCACCTGGTTTCAACAGTTCATGAAGATGGTGATAGAATATACTTCAACCCAGGACAGTGTTTATCATCTGGTGGAAGGAGAGTCGACAAAAACTTATGTATTAGTCTCATCACTCTTTTTAATGTCAGGAGAAGTTGGTCTTCTCTATGCTGTCCTCCCTCTGCTATCCATAAATGTCAGATAATTCAAGATCTGCTTTTTGAAGCTAGCATGTAGGAAGGCCTTTCTTTTCCAGAAGCATGCACAACCAGTAAATAGAAGGGAAAATCTGGGGAATAGAAAGTGCCACAGCATTTGAGAATATCACTTGCTAATGAGCCCATGTATGTGCACATCCTAAGCGCCTTTACTTCTGTCATGTGAGCTATTTCCCTCTGTGCTTTACTATGTGAATAAAGCACAGCTACTGCTGGTCTGCTGGTTTATTGCATATGAAGATAAACATAAAATAGAAGTTAGATGAAATTTTGAGATTTCTTTTTATTTTTTCCAAGATATTAGAATTAATTTATGCAAAATTTACTATGAATAGAGTTAGAGAAAAAAATATTTTCTTTCTCAGGTTCACAAAGAACTGAGAATGGAATTCCTCTGTAAATAGCGTACTTCCTTATAGATCAATTTCACTTTTGTTCCCAGAATGACCTAATCCATATAATTAAACCCTTTTGCTGCTTTTGATTCCACTTCTGTTTCATTTCATCTGTTTCTTTTCTCTTCAATGAGAAATCATTGAGATAGGAGTATCTGATTTATTTTTTATTTGTGCTTCATTTTCATATAGTTCTACAACAATACACAGAGTCATGGTACTGTTGAAGAGTCAAGTCTTTCTGGCTATTCAGCACTTCAGTCACCTTGGAAGGTGAAAGTCAGAGGCTCAGTGTCTCCGAAGCAAAATAGTTTTTACAGCATACATTTCCTTCACACATCACATTTGTGGAATTGCCTTGGAGGATCTAAATTGAACTCAAATGCCTGTCTATCTATGCCATGTTTATAGACTACTTGGCAGGAAAGAAGCACTTTTTGCCTTGAGTACATATTTTTCAGAGTACATAGGTAGCTGAAGTTAAGACCTGGGAAAATTTTAGAATAAACTTGACACTAAAAGAGTTTAAACAGGTCTTGAAAGTCAGGTTGGATGTCTCACAATATATGGAGAGAAAAGTGGTATTTTATGTGCCTCCAACTATTGAGAGATAATCAAGTTAAAGAACAAGTGATATCCAATATCAATTCCAGGAATTTCTTTATGTTCTATATTTGGATCCTAATGAGAATCACAAATGTATCAGCAATCTTAGGAAGAACACTGTTGTATATCTGTATCTCACAAAAGATGAAACAATGTCAAAAAATTCTTTGAAATACACTAAATTAAACTAAACTAAACTAAACTAAACTAAACTAAACTAAACTAATTATTCATTCATTCATTCATACATTCCTTCAATCATTCTTTCATTCTTTCTCCTAATATGGATAATGTTTATTTTGGTGATGGCAAATCCTGGGCAAATTAACAGTATATACAGATTAACCTTCCTTTTATTTTTTCCTAAAATAAGGTAAAAGTCAAAGTCAGAAGAATAAACAATGTCAGAAAAATAGACAATATTATGATCATTCATCAGATGTTTAGAACATTGCCTATCCATTCTAGTTACTCCATATTGACATGGAAGAAATATTTTCATTGTAATTCTGGTGTCCTGGATGGCTAAAAGGCTGGATATCAAGAGTTTACTCCTGTCAAGTAATATAGGTATGGAACACAAAATACATAGCAGAAACTCTGAATTTTATATATAGATACTGTAGCAAAGCACCTTATCTTGAATTTTTACCAGTGTGACAAATAAGTCAATATGATTAAAAATATCACTTTCCTTCTCTTTCATATTTTCTCCTAAGAAGAAAAACAGGGAGAAAACCCACAGATAAACAAAAACCAACAACATTAAACCACAAAACACACACAAACAAAAACCACAAATACTTTCCTGTATTTCTGTTTCTTCATTTTACTTAACTAAGTACACCACTGTCACCATTCATTTCCATGCTTACTGAAGTAAATATACAATCCTCTCAATGAGGATATATGATAAAAAATTGCAATCCCAATATATACATGATTTCTGCTACATTTCACACAAAATAAATAGAGAAATGTAGGCCCCTCATGACACAATGTGGGTTTTTTTACTACAGCTCCAATCACAACTTTTATGTGTCTTTTTTGCCTGCATTGTTGATGGCAGAAACTCCTGAGAAATTGAACTAGAAACCAAAATAGAAAATAAATTAAAAAAATACATTTAATAGCTCCAGGAAGAAGTTAGAATTCCCCTAAAATATTTATGAGAGGTGACTCACATTGCTTTGAATGGCATAAGGAACTTAGGTTATTTATTTATTTCTGTGATACAGTAGAGGAGATATTCATTCTGGTTTAGAGTGGGAGATTACTTACTATTTTAAATATATTTATTATTCATATTGTTGTGTCACAATATTTTTTTAAAATAATGGAAAGTTATAAAATTTTCACCTACTATACACCTTCTCAAAGATTACTTAAAAGATTGCCAAGTAAACATCTCACCTCAGAACAGCCTAGGGCACTGAAAGAAACACTTTACTGTGGATTCGTGCAAATAATTTTTAACTACATTTAAAATTTGGGAGGGATCTGTGTGTTAGCAACTTAATTCTTCAATTATTGAGACTTAGTTCATGTTAGGCATAACTGCAAGTACTGCAATTTATTTCTCTACAACAATAGCAACTGCATGATATTCTGCCCTCAGCTCCTTATCAAAGTTTAGGTGAAATTTGAGTCTAAATGCTGATTTTGAGGGAAAACCCCTTTTTAATACTAAAAAAAGTAATAATTAAAAAAAGAAAAAAAAACCAACAAACTTTTACTGGTTTTGACTCTTAGATTAATTTCCATCCAACTGCCACAGTATTGTGGATATGCAGGTCACCCTTCTCCACAGCCCCGTCCTCATCACTTTTCATCCTACTTTTGTCAAGTGGAAAAAATACCTCAAAAGCATAGAGCAGACATCTACATTACTACTAAGTAGCCATAGCCAGGCTCTGCATCCTTCATACGGTCTCTGATTGAAGCCTGGAGTAGTAATTTAGGCTTCTACCAACAAAGCAAATTAGGTGTAGCAATGCTGAGCTGTATTTCTGACTTGTACTTGCATTCTTCATTAGTGTGACTGATAAAATATATGTGCTGCCTTCAGAGCAGTGCCCCAAGCCATGTTATATCTTGTCTCAGGAGAACTGTAATGTCAGGGTTAGGATCATTGCTTTTCTTGATGATTTCTTTTGCCACTAGGAAGATTTCATGCTTTCTGACACATAGCCTGAAGCAGAAACTAAAGCATTATTCTAAGCACAGGCTCACTTTTCCAACAAGGAAGGCCAAGGCCCATTTGGAATTAAATCTGGCTAAGGATGTCAAGGGTAAGAAAAAGAGCTTCTTCAAATATTTCAGTGGCATCATTCATTGCTCAACTTTTGCCATGTGACACTATTTTCTTCCAAGCTATTTTTTCTCATTAATTTTAGCAGAAGATAGAGGTGGGATATTTGATCTCATGCTCTATCATGCATACAACATGCAAAACAACACAAATACTTTCAGGAACAGTACATGGACAATACACAATCGTGAAATTTCTTTGGTGTTGCAGTATTATAAGTACCTACATGCTGACCCTCAGTCTTTCCTGCTGAATTTCTCCTTTACTGTATCTCAACAGCATATGTTTATCTATCAAAAAAGGTTGTTTTCAGACAAGGGGAAGTGACAAAATGTTCAAAGGATTCAAAGCATTACAAGGCTAGGGAATTTTACACAATTTCTCTGTGTGAAGAAAATATAAAATAAAATTAGATAGCTACAATGGCCATTTATTATTAACAGCAACAATTTGTTATTAACTATTCCAATAGCTACATTATGTTACATATAAACAAGAGCCATACTCAAGAAAGAAGATTTGTAAAATTAATATTTTTTTTTCTGTTTCAAATAGTTTTCCCAAAAATGGTAAGGTATCCTGCAATCATAAAAATAAAGGGTAAAAGCCTGAAACATCAGCTTTTTTTGTTAGATCACTTCATATTAAAAACTTGAACTTAAACCAGAAAATAGCAGTGTCACTCTATCCTCTCAAAATCATCCACAATTAAAGCTTTTATGAGTAGTAGTTCTACCATGTTATGTGCCATACCAGCTACATTTCTTCTGAAAGAAAAAGCATCAATCTAGAGCTCAATTTCTGTATATATAAATTTATATTAATAATTCTACTGAAGAAAAACATAAGGATGGAAATCAGATATAACTAATGGCAATAGTGGTGCCCCTGATACATGTTTGTCCAGAAATTAACCCTTTACCAGAAAAAAAAAATATATATATAGGTTTTAAGCCATTTCCAGACTACAATGTTTGAGCCCATATTTTCCACATGCCATGACATCATTAGGGTAGGGAGCATAAAATGTAAGAAGCATGAAGACAAAAGTAGAACAAGTTAAAGGAATGTAGCTTTGGATTAGTAGTTGTATCTGTGTGGTTCAGGAAAGTTCTTAATTCTTTCAGAGAAACCCATTCCCACATGTTTTTTAGGGAAATGGAACTTGACAGGTCCAAGGTGTGTTTATCTATCTCTTCTTTAACTTTCAAAATTAAATATAGCTCATTATGTGTGTGTACATGCATATTTATGATGAGCATGTGTATATTTAAATACTAGAATCCAGAAAATTGACTAGGTTTTGGGCATGTTGTCTTGTCTAGTAGTGGAGCATATGAAGGTTGGTTGGGTGGTTTTACTGACATCTGTCCTTGACATCATTAATCCCCTTAGGTAAGAATCATTTCTTCTCTACCTCTTAAATATATATTTACTGTATTACTCTTCCTGTAGTGGTGTGGATATCTTCTATATGTTTCTACTTGCTTTCTCCTTGCTTGATCCAACAGATCCTGAATCATTAAACAGAGGCAGAGAAGGAGAAAATGTTATTCAATGGAACTTAATGCACAGATAAAATTTTTCAAAATTTTGAAGGATTTTTGGTTGATTGCTACTGGTTTTCTGTTCAGCAGAAAGCACTGGCCTTAACAATATAAGTAATGTTGACGGTGTTCACAAGACAGTGATCCAAACATGACAACGTGTATATTATTTAAACTTTAATCTCCAGTATTTTCTTCAAAGGGATACAAAAAGTTACTTGAAATTATGAGGAGATTTTCTGTATTCTCACCGTCAGAAAAATGCTCTTTCACACAGGATCTATACATACCTTTGAAAAGTCTTTATGACTTTTTTCTTTTTTTTTTTAGAGTCTGATTTAAAAATAGGGATAGACACACTTTTTTTTTTACATAGGGAAGAATGATCACAATCCTTCTCACTTCTAGGAAAGCATTGGTATTTCTGGGTTAAAGAGGCATGCCTGTTGTTTGTTGACTGGTTTAATAAATCTATACACTACTAATTTGCAGTAGCTTATATTTCTCAGAAGGGTTGAAAAAGAATCAGATTTACATCTCATTTAGAAAGTGTAGGTTAGGACATTCTCCTCACACAGTAGAATTTGTAATTTGTCAAACTGAAGAATTGTTTCTGTGTTCATTTACCTTCTTAAGTATTCCATCCACTATAACATTATGGAAAATCAGGAATGATTTCCTTTTCCATTACAGTTATCTGAACAGGTCTAATGAGCAAATTTATTCAGAAGAGAGATTTTTGTGAGAATCATAAAATCTTGAGAGGGAAAAAAATTTCTGAACTGGATTGTTTGCAGAGAAACGGTACAAGAGGTGCCCAAAAATGTTTTCCCATGAAAGTGGAAATACTTAAATTTACTAGAGATAACTAAAGAGATTCTCATAAAATATTAGATAATATTTTGACATTTTGTGTATGATTCAAGTGGTAACCCCTCCAGCCTCCTTGACCCAGAACCCTCCTGTCTTGATACTGTGGCCCCTTCCAGTACCAATGATCCCTGTTTGTGATCTGTCCAGGATGAGGGATGCTGCTTCCAATTCACAGGTTCAAACACTAATGAAACTTATCATGTATCCCAGAGACTGATGGACACACTAAGAGGACATTTTCACAGTCACAGCTGTGGCTTCATGTTGGATTATATCTTTCTGTGACCCAGAGATATTTTTTTTCTGATCCTTCTCTATTTTTTATCTCAGAGTTTGCATCCAGATACATACTATGGGAGCTTTCTGTCAGGCTTCAAGAATTCTCTACAAATCCATTTCCCACAGCTACACAGATGGCCACTGGGTGCTGCCTTCAACAGCACATATATAGAGAACTCAGATTTAATAAAAAGTTATAAGAGTTTAGGACTGACTGCAGTGAGCAGGCATAGGGCTCAGACAGACATGTATGGACTGGCCCAATTTCATACATGACCAGCCCCATTTCAACGACTTTCTGTCTCACCCTCACCAGTTGTTCCTTTCTTTTTTCCCTTCCCCTGCACATCCCTTCATAGATCTGTATAACTTTATTCATTCCAGCAAAAGTCTCACCTCATTTACAGTCTTCCTGCTTACAAAGTCCATGCTGAACTTCCTGGAAGAGGTGTTTCTAGTGTATACATTGTCCTTGAATGAGTGTAACTAACAAGTTTTGTGTCTTGACATTGTCTCCATGAGTGAGGTGTTTTTTTGTTTTGTTTCATTTGCTGTTTTGGGGTTGTTTGTTTTTTTTTTTTTTTTTTAGCTTGTGGATGTTTTGGGGGTTTTTTGCTTTGGTTTGGTTGTGCTTTTTTGTTTGCTTTTTTGTTTGCTTTTTTGTTTGTTTGTTTTTGTTTTGTTTTGTTTTTCAGGTCTGTATCTGTGTACATTTTGTTTCTGCTTTTCCCTTATTTTCCCAACTGACTAGTTTGATGAAAATAGGAAGCTAGGACGCAACTTGGATTCAGGAATTTTCCTAAGTAACTAAAAGTTGGATACAAAAGACTCATGGATACAAAAGACTCAGCTAGATCCCATTTTGTGATTACAGTTTGAATCTGATTCTATTTCAATGTTTTGGAACTGACATATAGTTATTTTCCTGTGAGACAATAATACTTTGCATTTATAGAAGGCCTTTCATCCGGAGATCTCAAAGGACTTTACTAGAAACAATAAAGCTGGAACTATTCAGTATTTTTCATTTTGGATATTGTTTTCTCACTGTTCTCTCACTCAGGTGATTAAATTTATGTATGTGATTTTATTTTCCTTTACAAGTCTATCTACATGACTTGGAGCTTATTTCTCTTTTCAGTATTAAATTTTCAGTATTAACTTTAATTACATGAACACAAATGCATACAGACAACTTAAAATACAGTCTCACTCTATTGCAGTCTTACCATCTTAAATCAATAATCTCAAATATAATAAAGAAATGTGACCAAAAATATTATAAGGAATATAAAAAGAATGAAGAGAGTATCAGTGTGCTTATTCTGTGAAAACCAAGGAGAAACAAAAGTAATCAGACTGCTGACTGCAGTCTAGCCAGGGGTAATAATCCCCATTTCATCAGGTACATTTAAAAAAATGTGTTTCACATTCATCTAAAGCAGCTTTGCACATGTCACAGCACAAATCAGTGAAGTCTAAATTCCAGCTCAAGGCTTCATGTGTCATTTAAAGGTATACACTTGCTAACTCTAGCCAAAAGCAGGCTCCCATCAGGGACACTGAAACTCCTCATTTACATAAGAATGGGAAGTTAATTGTGCTACAGATATTCTGTCTTCCCCAAGGAATTAATTAAGCATGCTGAACTTGGTGAGAATATAACTTAACTGACATTTCTAGGAAAGCAGGGAAATTCGACTTCAGAAACACCACCTTTGGAAGTAAAATAAATTGTTTAATATTAATTTGCTTCAAACTGTCCTGGGCTGTGTGTGGAATACCTATTACAATCTCATTTCTGGATAAATTTTCTAGATATATGTATTTACTTAGAATAAGTTTTCTTCCTTTTCAGCATAGGAGCTGTTCTTATTATTTGACAAGAGGATTTACACATTTGCTGCTGAGGAATTAAAAAAAGAGAGGCTGGGTGACGTTTTGCACCTTATACACATTGTTGTTAGTAAGAAAGTACCCAGAATATTTATTTTAAAATGTACAAAAAATTGTACAAGGTATTATTTCAGTATTACACTGTATCTATATAAGTTGTACAAATATAACATTAAAAATATTACTATAGATAAGTCACAATCTCCAACAAAAGTTGTAATACATATATGGAAAAAGAGTCTTATTGTGAGGACGTTGCTTTCACAATTTCCACTACAATGGCTGTGGTCAACTGTGGTGGTGCAAAGTTAATGTTAAGTTCAGTGTAAAACAGTTGTTTTATGTACTTTGGTTTCATGTATTTCAGTTCACTGTTCACTGTACCCCAGTTCTATTTTTAGTCTCCCTCATGTCACAGCCTCCCCCTCTGTCTCCCTCTGCCTCTCCTGGTTTTCCCCAGTTCCAGCACCCGACCGGCTACCCTTTCCAGCCTTGAATAACTGTCATCCCTCAGGGAAATTCCCCCTCCCTGCCAGTCACCCAGGGCCTGTCCCCCAGGTCTGGAAGCTTCGATAGGAGCTTCCAGGTGACTGGCTGGCTGGAGGGCTCTCCCCTCCCTCTCTTCGGTGATAAGTCTATGTTGCTGTCAGTTATGTTAATGGCTCCCCTCCTCTCTTTCCACAATGGTTATGTATGTACCCACCCCAAGAGTCCACCCCTTGGTTAAAACCCCCTGTCGTCGGAGGCTCTGGGTCTCTCCGAGGCTCTGGGCTAAAGGTGAGGATCCCTCTCAATAAAGCCTGAATCCCAGTTAAGCCTCCTCGAGTCCTGTCTCTCATTCCCTCCACCGTAGCAAAGCAGCAGGACAAGGCTGGCCAAAAAGATCCCACCAAGATCCTGTGGGGGCGTGTCAGGGGCTAGCCTGGCATAAGGAGACACGCACCACTGCAGTCAACTGAAAGAGTTAGAAAATATTCTAGTGTAATAATGTTTATTTTTCACAAAGACTTTTTTTTCTTACAAAAACTACTCTCTTTTGGAGTGAATTATTATTAGATGGAAAAGAATTATTTACTTGATGGAGAGGAGGGATCTTATAAGTTACAGGCATTTTATTTAATTCAAGAATAATTTTTAGTTTGTTTTGGCTGGATTTGTTTGTTTGTTTGTTTTTGTGGGGTTTTTGTTTGGTTGGTTTTTTCCTGGATTATGGAGCAGCTATGAAATAATTTTTTTGATGATTTATTCTGACAGAAAATTAATACGTTATTCTCTCATTGCACTTATGTGTATATTCAGCATATCAAAATATTTATATTCTCATACACTGAAGACTGTTTACATATTTTCATTTAGTTTTATTTATGCATGCTCATTCTCTGCTGAAAGTTTCTAGTCAGTTAAGAGTTTTCCCATGCAATAATATGAAGACAATAGTAACAATTTTTTAGCAATTCCCTGCAATAAAATCTTATTTTTTTTAGCACAACATATCAGCTTAAAACTGTATGCTTCTTATGCTTATTTTTTACAGGGACTTTAATTTCTAATTTAATTTTTATCAGCAGACTTGTAGTATTATCGCTGTCATTAAAGAAGAAGCTTTAGCCAGTCACGGTATTAAATTCACTGAATGTTAATAGCCTTACAATTTTGCACGAAAAAAAAAAAGGAAGACTTTTTTTTTTTTTTTTTTTGCAATTAATTGGTTTTATTGCCATTGTAATTGTAAGAATGCATGCACAAGGTTGTGTGTGTGTGCATATTGAGTGCAGAGGAAAATATATTTATTCTTTTATTGGTTCAGATTTGCAATTGTATTGCAAATATCTTATTACCCACTGCAGTTTCATACCACAGTATGCAAATAGGAGAGTTCAATATAAGAAGAATATAGATCATAATATTGCCTTTCTAAACTAAGTTGTTTGTTTGGGGTTTTTTTCTGAAAAATCCTATGATAGGGATAAATCAAGTGTATCGTACACTTTGCTATTTCAAATGCATTTACAAATTATATATATAAACTTAAGTAGAGACAGCTGCAGTAGAAAAATAGTAATGTCCTTAATTTAGGGAACCAGGTGTATGGATTGAAGGATAGTAAAAGGACAATATTCATTACAAATTTGAAAAGGTCAGGAGGAAAATAGACAGCAAAATAGCAAGAAATAACACAGGCAAAATTAGACTGCAATGCCATCGACTAGCATGAACAATATGAAGTGGCAGAACAGAGAAAAAATTTATGATTCCTTTTCACTGAAGTTTAAATTTTAAAAAATAAGATGGGTAACTACAGTGAAAAAACATGTATCTCTTAAAACTGCTAAAAGGAAGATAATAATTGTGCTATAATATTACCAGCTGTCCAACTTTATAGGAGTGATGCATTATGGATTACAGGGTAGGGAATAGTACTGTTTATGAAGGATACTACAGGAAAACCGCATTTCTTTAGAGTATTTGTGGGTAGCACTGTAAACAAACTCTTAGGGTTGAGCTATCAACATCCTAAGCAGGGTGACTGTTATACTCAGGAAATACTAGAGTGATATTAGGGAAGCTTCAAAATTAGTAAGAGTAGCAGTAAGAGTTCTAGCTAGCCACACATGGCCTGGAGAAATGACTTGAAACAAGAGATGCAGAGAGGCTGCTTTCCAGAACTAGTCTTGGAACCCACTGGTAAAAGATGCCATTCTGATCTGGACTCTGATAATAACATCAGTACAAAAGATAACAGTGGAATAATAATGTAATAAACACAACAAAATTAACTTTAGGATTGTAGCAGAATAAAGTAGGAAAAATAAATTGAGGAACTTTATACCTATCTTCCAGAAGAGAACTACAAGAAAACTATGAAAGTGAAAAAAATAGCCCAAGAAACTCAAACAACTGTCCTTAATATCAAGTGGTCTAGAAGAAGCCAGCAGGGTGTCTTTATAGAACTGGATACTATGTACCCCAACTCAGAATGAAAGTGGAATGTCCCACTCCCCATCCCCTCCAAAACAACACCTGATCACCCCCACAGTAGCAAAGGGAGGCGTCTCCCAGGATATTCTCATATGCTGCATGTCCTGGAACTCTAAAGAATCTATGGATAGTTAGGATAAATGTGAAAGGTGTTCAACTGGTTGAGATGAAGAGCATTCCTTCCAACTCCTGGTAACTCAGGAATCACTGAGATACCTAGCACAGCTGTACACAAGAGTCCAGGATATTATTTTGCATCTAAGAGGGCCTTGCATGCGAAGGCTGTCAAGTTTTTGATGCGTGGGCAAAGGATGTTGAGCTAGCATCAACAAATGGACAAGCCTAGTGGATGGATAATGATGTGCATAGTAATACTATCAGTGAGGAATAGAACAGAAATGCCTCAGTCCAAGAACTATGAGTGTATCAAGGAAACATCAATGATTAAGATAATTTTTAGCTTGCCCCTGAGGACTGGTTTTGGCTGATTCACAGCGGCTACTATAGGGCCATGTGTTTTGATTTGTGCTGAAAAAAGTGTTGATAACACAGAGGAGGTTTTTTGTTGTTTGTTGTTTGGTTTTTTGTTTGTTTTGTTGGGTTTTTGTTTGTTTGTTTGTGGGTTTTTGTTTGGTTAGTTTTTTGTTATTGCTGAGCAGGTCTTACACAGAACCAAGACCCTTACTGCCACTCTGGCGAGGAAATTGAGGGGTACACGGGACATTGGCAGGAGACACAGCCAGGACAGGTGACCCAAACTGGCCAGAGGGATATTCCAGACCATGTGGCATCATGCTCTGTATATAAAGTGGGGGAGAAGAAGGAAGAAGGGGGAACTATAGAAGCATAGAATCATAGAATATGCTGAGTTGGGAAGGACCCATCAGGAATGTCAAGTCCAATTCCTGGCCCTGGGCAGGACATCCCAAGAGTCACACCTTGTGCCTGAAAACATTGTTCAAACACTTCTCAAATTCTCTCTGTTACAACACCAATACCAACCAAGTGGTGTTGTAACCACTTCCCTGGGGAACATGTTCCAGTGCCCAGCCATCTTGTGGATGAAGAACTTTCTCTTGATACCCAACCTAAAACTCCCCTGACTCAGATCCATGCCCTTTCCTTCAGTCCTGTCACTGGTCACCACTGAAAAGAGTCCCTGCCCCTCCGTTTTCCTGTGAGGATGTTGCAGATGGCAAAGAGTTCTCCCCTCACTCTTCTCCAGGCTGAACAGACCTCAGGTACTCCTCATAAGGCTTCCCCTCCAGGTTGTTCACCATCCTCTTGGCCCTCCTATGGATGCTCTCTGATAGCTCAGTGTCTTTTCCATGTTGTGGTGTTCAAACCTACACCTTATGAGGTGCAAATAAAGGACAATGCATCTATGCCTTAAAGTAGACATGGAGGTTAATGAAATCTGCCTGAAATTTACTTTCAGAAGGTGTGGCAAGTCACAATACTGCTTGTTCCATTCTTCTTTCTACTTATATTTAGCTTTTCTGTATTTAGATAGAGATAGGTGATCCTTGTTTAGGTAGAAGAGATTCACTTTGTTTTCTTCAAAAATCTTCAGACAGTTACACTGCAGAATCTAACCTCTAGACACTAGTCCATACACTTTAGACCAAAAACTGTAAAAATTTTTTTTATGTGGAAGTGCTTCAATATGGAAGCACTTTTCCATATTGAAACATAAAATTATGATATATTTCTCTGAGTGTAAAATTATCAGGTTTAGTCATCTTTTCGTTTTAGGCATTATGTACTTGTTTAGGAAAAGTATGCAAAAGGAAGTAATCACCTTTTCTTGCAAATTAAGAAAGAATTGAGTTATTTCATTTTAAAATGTTCTAAAAAGTCTCTCTTTTTTTCAAAATAACATTTCAATCAAATTTCAAATGGCATGATTGACAGGTCCCAAAAATGATTTTTTTCTTAGCAACAAAATGACAACACAGATTATTCTTTATGTACCAGATGACATAGTTTTTGATAACAAATGACTCATAATCAGCCTGAAAAAATAAATCTAAGGAATTTTTAAAGGACCCTGTCTTATTTATCTGCCCCATGACATAGTTATTTTTGTAAGAACATCATTGTACACCTTGAAATTCTGTATGTATAAAGTCCCATTACTTTATATTTATTTGTCTTTGCATTCTAGTTGCATTTGAAATTCTACATGTGTGGACACAATTACACAGCTTTATCTGAAAACCAACAAATAAATTATTTGCATGGGGCACTTCTTATGTGCACACAGGGTGACCCACTGAGCTACGGCTGAAATTAATAAAACTAAATTACTAATTTATACTCTAAACCATCCCCCTGGTACCACCCTTACCAGAAGTATTGATGCAAAATGGTGAAGGTAAAGAACTTGTAAACCATAGTCACTGTAAGAGAATTTTTAATTTCCATGACTTCTTGGATTCATGTCTTTTATTATATCATGTATCTTGTTCTTCTTATGGTTATATTATTTCATTGATTTTTCTTAAAGCATTGTTTGCATGTTGTGCAACTGCTTGATCTCTGAAGAGCTGCATTTTTTCCAAGTTTATTCTCCATATATTTCTAATATCAAATGCATTTCACCCCTTGTAGTACCTTGAAGGAGTGGTCATGTTTCTGTAATCCCTTCTTCTTTACATCAGTCAGAAAAAATAAGTTTTGAAAATGAATGTTTTGATTAAGCACTAAAATCACAATTAAAACATGTTACTAATTTTGCATTTGTTCATTTTGATCAGTTATGTTTTAATATTTATTAAGTAGGTGAAAACAATTCTCATTATACAAATAAAAGCATAAACATATGAAACAGCTCCCAATTTATGTATATCTTAAAATAGAGCTCTTGTAAATCTGTCTCACAAATTTATTTTCTTCTGTTTATTTTACACCAAAAAATACATCAGTAATTCTTAATTCTCAAAGCTATGTTTAATTTGTACACAAAAATAATAAGATAGGATGGGATAATTCTGTAAATAAAGAGCTCAAATCCTCTGGCTAAGAAATGTTAAATAAACTGCTTAAATACAAATAATCTTCTTGTTTAATGTCCTTAAAAATTAGATATTTTTGTCTTGTTCTGCTTGATATATCAGAAAACTATTATATTATTAACATTCTCCAAAGTCTTGGGTGCTTCTGTGCTGATAAATAGAAGAAAATTAGAGAGTAAAGTTCAAGAACTGGACTCCATATTTTTCATACTTCTTAATTGTTAACTCTTGTCTTAGTTCTCCTTTGAATCTCAATAACTTTTTTTTTCTCCCCCAACAGTTCTGCTACAAAAACAGTCTTTCTGGTTAATAGATGTAAAAAGATCTGTACCATAAATTTTGAAGTACCCTTCCACCTTGTTTCCATCTTTTGTTTAATAGCAGAGAAAGACCTAATAAGAAAGATATTGAAAATAAAAACCCAAAACACCATCATATTCAGTGATTGAAAAAAACCAAAAACAACCCCATATTATCTTTTTAAACTATATTATCAAATAAAAATAAAAATGAATCTGTAAGAAATATGTAAGAAAACACTGGCAAGAAAATTTGGTCAATCAATAAGCATAGGAGAAATATGTTCTTCCAATAAAAACTAATTTAAAATTAAAAAATAATAAATATATAGTACTTGGAGCGTCTGTGTAAACATTGCTGATTACTTACTCAGCTGAAATGAATACAAATTTGTTTAAAAAACTGTAAACCATCAGATGTACTGGTACTGGAAAGGACTGGAGAATATATTCAAGTAGATTTCATTATAAAATTTCAGTCCCTCTTCAATGAGGAATCTTTTAATAACAATTTCCTGAAAATGCTCAGGAAATCAGGCAAGAGAAAAATTAAATGCCACCTCATGCTTAAGATGCTCTTTTAACTTAATGGACAAGCAGTGATGATGTATATCCAGAAACAGCATTTAAACAGAGATATTAATGTGTAAATTAAAGAACTATTTATTACTGGTTTTTTTCAAGGAGAAGCAATATTTCTATTATATGTAGTAAAATCAGTAATGTTAGCTTCCGACAGGAACACTCTGAAAGTCTTGAGTCTACATTTGACTTCAACATATGAACATTTTTCTTTTTCAATTTATGTGATCTTAAATGTGAAAAAGTTGCTTTATAATTTGGGAGATATTCACTAAAATATTTTTAATTTTTACCTTTTATTTTATTGGTAGGTAGAAAATTTCTGATGTCTTACATATTAGTGGCTATTCAAAAAAATCAACAAAACAGATTGCATGTATATATTCCTTGATACCTTGATAAAACCTGTACTTTAAGAAGTGACTTCTGTCTACTTTCATTTTATCTAACATGTGACCATGAATTTTCTTACAGTAAACTTCATTTTTTTAGGAATTTACAAAAATCCTATGAATAATTTGGTAGTTAAATATTCTATAAATTGTGAGAAATATTTTTAAAAATTAATTAGAAGTAGTCAGCAGCTATACTGAAAAAAAATTCTTTAATATTGAAATGCTGTCCTCTTTGAGACACAGAGATATTCTCAAAGAAATATAGAAAATATAACATATAGAAAATAGGAGAAAAAGCAAAGAAGACATCTTTCTAGCAGTATAATGCAAATTGTTTGGGTAAAACCCATAGTTTAATATGAAAATAAACCTGGGAGAATTCTCATGCTGCAGTGGCTGATGGATTAGAAGAATACCTAGGACTTACATGGGGAGTAAGATTCGTGCTGTGCCACTCCATACAAAATTAATATCACTGTTGTATTACTATGCTATTTACATTTTTCAAATACCTGCTGGGAATTGGAAAGGATTAGCAAATCATCATTAAGAATGTTTCCATGTTAGGTAAGACTTGCTTTGTTTAGACATTTATTTCAATAACTCTACTTCCTCCCATTTTTGCAGTCAGTGGCTTCAGAAACAACAGGTTTTTGTGGGTTTTTGAAAAGGATAATAGGTTAATTATTTCTGAATTTACAAAGGAAACTAAAACCACCACAAGTATCAAATCCATCTGAGTAAGAAATGGAATAATCTCAAAAGAAACATTCATACATTTAGTTTTTTTAACTTGGCAAAAAATTTGGATACCTTATTTCCTGGTATTTTTTTGGGGAAAGAGGTTTAATTAAAATTATACACATTAAAAGGGTTCAAACTGATAAACAGGGAAGAAAAAAATCTGCTAATTAGCTAAACTACAGCATCAGCCCAGTTGCATAATTGTGATTTCCTGAAATCCTGAGCTGAAAAGAGATTTATAAAAGAATCCCTAAATAATGGAGAATACCAAGATAAAGCTCCATTTTTGTTGTCACTTTTTTTTTTTTCTCTTTTTTTTTTTTTTCCTCATTCTACCATAATTCCAGCCTTTTCAGTGCATTGGTGTGTTCTATCTGCATTAAAACATCTCACAGGCCTCACAGAACACTCCAGGAATTAAAATGAGGCAGTAGTGAGCAAATTATGCTGATTTTATCATTGCATGTTCCCTTGAATTTTGATTGGAAAAGTCCAATCAAAAGATATAGCACTCTGCTTCTATCTGATAAAGTCAGCATAAATATTTTTCATGTTTAACATATTTGAGACCATTAATGAAGAAAAGTCTTTACTCATCCAACCAAATTCATTTATGGTTCTACATTCTATGGAATGAGATACACAAAACCATAGGAAAAAATCCATTCTGAGATACTACCTTAGAATCAAGTTACCCTTTCTTGAGTTGTTAGGATGAAATTCCTAATGGGCAAAAATACAACACAATTTATGGTTACAATAATTTCTCGCTAATCCATATGAAGTGAAATTTATGGGTATTTCAGTTAAAATGAAACTTATAGATCAGAAATCCATAATCCTTCATTGAAATAATTTTAAAAAGCAGAGAGAAATTATAATACAATTAAAAATATACAGTCCGTGCTATTCCATTGCTGCTTCTCTTTTCTGACTTTCTTTTTAGTCTTTCCCATTGATGAATGAACCCTGAGCAGTCTTTCTGAGAAAAGCAAAGGAGAGAAGCCTCCATGGCTAAATGTAAACAACCCAAACTCCTGATAAGACAAGATTAATGCTGATGTCATCATTATCTTCCTCTCCTGGTTTTCTTCAGTTTTGAGTTTTTGTTTGTCAGTTTGTCAGCTTCTCTCCTGTTCCTCAGCAGGTGTAAGTCCTCTAAATTCTCAACAACCTTAAACCTCAAGAGGGGCCTTACAACCCTCCTGGGCCTTCCACAGCTCAGAATTGTTTCCCAGAGATTTCAGTTCTACTTAAAGTCTTTGTGAACATTTAGTAGAGAGACAGTGAGAGCAGACCTATAAAAGTATCTCCTAATCTCTCAGGCTTTCACCTTTTATGGTCCTGGAGAGATAAAGGCCCAAGAAAAAAAAATTAAATTATTAGTAGAGCTGATTGCTCTTCAGAATCTTGATCTCTTTTCCCTCCATGTCGTAGTGATCCATCCCTTGTTTAGAAAGCAATATCCCTAAATGTTTCCACTGGGGAAATCAAACACTTGACTTCAACCCCTGACTTTTATACTCAATATCAGTCAAAGTCAACAGCCCGGTTGAAAACCCATATATTCAGGGCCACTAGTCATTCATCATTAACAACTCTTGATTGTTCCATCATCTTTTCTCAGCCTTTTTATTTGGTACAAAACTTACACTACAAAATTTTTGTACCAAAGCCCACAGGTAATTTTAGCACAATGTAGAAATAGCAAATGAAGGTCACAGCAAAATGTACAGTCTCTGAAGCAAGACAGAATTCATCGTCTGATAAATGATACTCCCAAACACTTCATATTTTCGTTTTTATTAAGCTATATTTTCCTTAAATTCTGTGTTTAACTTCAGATTGTTTTATCATATGTTTTAAATGAGCATTAGCTTTAATATCAGTACTTTTAAAGTAAAAAATTTGATTCCTAGTTGACTTAGTAATATTTGTGTTGCATAATATTTTGGGTCAACAAAGTGGAAAATTCTGGTAAGATAAAGCAATGTTACTGGTATGATTTATTTTTAATAAAATATTATTTTAGAAATAACATGATTTATTTTACTTGGTGTTAAATTGAATAGGAAAAATCTCTATTAATTTACAATATTGTTCTTTTTGAATAGCTTTATCATGAAGTTGCAATTAAACTGGAGTCAAGATAATTTTTTAGGATGGGAATATTGATAAAAATATAATTTAAGTTTATCCCTTCTTTGCAGAGATTTTTTTCTGTCTTTTGTTTTTGACATCAGAAAAATATATAATATAATGGCATACATGGAAAACTGCACCTCCATTGTCTGTGAATTCATCTCCCAAAACCAGAAAAATCTTTTGCCAAAAAAGCATATATTCATATCACATGCATCCATAAACCTTGTATAATTTACTCAAAAGATCAATTGACATTGCAAATTTATATATATATATATTTCTTTTCATTCTAAGCACCTTTGGTAGGTTTCAACACCAATGTAAAATTGATGTAAAGATCAACATAGAAAGATCCTGGCTGTCTCCCCTTTACATCCATTTTATATTAATGAGAAGCATTGTATGGTATACCTGACTATACGTGTTACTGTACAATTTGTTAGAGTTTCAAATTATTCAAATTATTGGTTGCAGCATAATTATGATGGACAGTCTTCTGTTTTAAAATAAAAATTTCAAACTTTGTTTCAGCTCTCAAGCTATAGCCTTTAAAAAAAATAAATTTGCTACTTGGGGACAATAATTATCTCATTCACAGTATATCATCTTATTTGCATCGTTTCAACAGAGAACATTTTTAGATGTTCCCCATTTTGGACTCAATGATCTTAGATATCTCTTCTAACCTTAATGATTCTATGAATCCTAAATCCAAAAACAATTCTGTGGACTTTTACTAAAGAGTATCTTAGAATTGTGAGAGTCATCTGGAAGAAACAATGATTATAACTGTGTCCATGGTGAATTGAAATAAAGGAAAAACTGAGATGAACTTTTTTTTTCGTTCTGCATCTTAAGTATTAATTATTTTCTATTTATGCCGTAGCTATACACAAACTACTGGCATTAGTCATTGCTTGTTAAACATTAATGAGACTTGCTTGACTTCATTTCTTACCTGACACAGTATTACAGAACACTGTTTTTGAACAGACAATTCTCAAGCAACTTATATGACTTGGCAAAATAAAAATAAAACAGATTCAGGGTAATATCTATACTTCATCAATTATATAAAAGAGCTTTTCAAGCTTGCTACATCTGCTGTTTCAATGCCATGGTAGGAGAATTGTGTGACCAATAAAATAATGGAATGTTCCATAAGTAAACTCTTACCCATACAAATTTTGCTGGGGAGCACTAACAAAATCTGTAAGTGTGCCAATTACGTGATCAAATAGCCAAGACTGAAATAGCTAAAAAAAATATTTCTTGCATGTAACTTAAATTATGTGAGGAATTATGTGAGGTTTTTTATGGGAAAAGGTTCTGATTCTCTCTGATACATACATGAATGCATGATATTCCATGTATTTCATTTAAGTTGCTTAGTACAAATATAGGGGAAAAAAAGACTTCAATTTTTTTTTTTTTTTTTTTAATACATTAAAAGAGAGAAAATGGAGAAAAAAGTGGGAAAGGAAATATAGGAAAGGGGGAAAAGGGAAAGGGAAGGGAAACAAAGGAAAAGGGGAAGGTAAAGAAAGGAAAGAAAATATCCTCCAAATATGTTTAGATATAACCCATGAAGTAGTCAAGTAAAGTCCATATAAATCTACTTAACTATATGTAGATACCATTTTGGTACATGAACTGCCTCATATTGTTCTCAGAAGGTTTTATTGGTATTAAAAACATCATTCTTGATTATATTTTTTATGAAGACTAGGAAGAATCCCTAGTTCCATAAAAGTGTCCCATTCTGTCCAAGGAAAGATGTGGGTTTTTTTCACACACTTGCCTCTAGTAAATTCAGAAGTCAGCAATCCCATTCACATCCCCTTAAATCCATTCTATAATCAACCATGCAAAATAAACACATCTGAAATATGGTTAAGATTGTAGGTGGGCCAAAAGATCCTATGGGCATTTCTCTTTTTTCTCCAAAGACCACAAAACGTGCTCAGGGCAACTCTTGCAGCTAGGTAGGATAAATATAGGGCTAAGTGATGGATTTTATATTGCACGTTATCCACAGAGCGAATTGGACACTCTGTCCATGCAGAATAAATGGCAGACCAGTTCTCTTAATTCTGCTTTTAGTTCTGAATGCTTAAAATTTAGTAGTAATCTGTCTGTATCCATGGGAAAAGGGTGTTTAGTAGAAAATAAATTTGCATGTATTTTTCTCTATTATTTCTGTTTATTGTCAAGGAGTTGTCTGGACCCCTGGGAACACTTTCATGTTTTTAATCCCTGTTGACAAAGAAAATCATTATATCTCTAATAAAAAAGCTGGAAACAAGCCTCATTTTAATTTTTCCTAATGCCTCCGAAGACCTCTCAGTAATCAGTGCATTGTAGCACATCTCTAGATAAGAGTTTAATGATTCCCTGTCCTATCCATCAGGAACAGCTGACTGTGGTACAGTTTCTGAGCAAAAGTAAGTAGGAGCTTATGATGCTTTTCTCTTCATGGAGAATGCTCTATGATGGAAGTGTATATGTTTAAGGGAACTAGGTTTTACTCTGGAATATTTTGAAGGATATAAAATATGAACACTAAAGGACAGACTATTCTTGGCAAAGAACAGAAAGTGAACTCTTTGAGACAGAATCTCATCTATAGTGCCTTACTCAGTGCTGTAAATTCCATAAAGTTGGGAGCTTGAGTTATAGTTGCAGCAACTGTTCTTCTGATACCTGTGTAAAGCTTAAATCCCACTGAATTTTCATGAGAAGATTTAGAACCTTGAATTAAAATCCAGAGAAGTATGTACATTATTAATTCACATTTGATGCTTAAATCCCACTGAAATGCACGCAAAAGATACATTCAAAAATTTTAATCTAGCATCTTAACCTGTTCTAAGGAAAATAATTTATGGTATTTTGATTAGATCTTAATATTAAATCACACAATCAGAAGAATAAGACTTAGGCTTTCGTGGAATGTGATAAAAATAGAAACAAATATTGTTCACATTTTTAAATTTACCAAATGATCGGTCACTATTTTTCTTAGTCCTATAAAACTTTTTGGGCAGTGAACATAGGTATATAAACATAAGTATTCATTAATTAATTTCCATTCTAGACTGCTATGGAAAAGGTAAAAAAGGAATAACCTTGTCATAGAATTTTATCTACATGATCCAAGTCACTACTGTGTTTAGAAAAGAAATATCAAATTAGGAAGACTCTTTTTCTAGTGATGAAAAAAAGTTCCAATTCCTTCTAGTATTTGAGTTCTTTTAAAAATGAAAATTATTGGAAAAAAAATAATGTGATTATGAAGATAGCTTTTCAAGAGAAAACTCTGAAGCTTTGGCAGATACTTCAAAACATGTTTAAAGACAGGAGTTAACTTTGAATTTTTAGTTAGAAACATACTGAGTTCTATAAAACTTCTTAGTGGCAAAAAAGGACATTTTTAGCCACGAAAAGCAGTCTCTCTATATCTTATGTCATACGAGGATGTGAACATGAACAGCCAATTATATGGAATGTAGGAAATAAAACACTTTTTTCTTTTGACTGTAATCTTGGTGCTGTGTCTTCCTGATTTTTAACACCTCTCTGTCACAACATCTCAGAAATGTTCACTGGCATTTATAATAGGTCTGAATTGGTGACTTGATCTATAATAACATCATGAGAAGAACAGCAAAAGAAAATCAATAGATATGTCTATCTTAAATTTTTGAATTATTTTCAAGGAATGATCAGATAAAAAGTGTGAACAAAAACTTCCTGATGTGTGTCTGCAGAGGTAAGTGTCATCAGAATCATAAGATTGCTTCATTAAGTAATTTAGAGTCAGGATTTTTATACAGTTGGAAACAGACTGCTATAAAAATATGTTTGAAACCACATAATACTGATGATTATAAGAAAAGGAAGTTCAGTTCAGGACTTGGGTCTTCTTACCTGTGTCAAGAAAATACAAGATATTAATTCCTCTGTCGCTACAACATGAGGACTTACAAATTTTTTGTTTTGTCTATCAGTATCTATACATTAATTTTCTTTTCTGTCCTGTGGTTCATCATTATTATAAATGGCATTGTCCAAAAAATAATGTCATAGACAGTAAAGGATCCATCCCAGGTTAGACATGTAAAGTATGTGATAGTTGTTTTATGTTCCTTTATTTCACTAATTAGGAGAAAACACATTATGGATCCAATTCCTCTACTTTGCATTGAGAGTTCCTTTCTACTAGAGTAGAAGTCTAGACAACTGCTACAAACACAGTTATTTCCTGGGCCTCCTCAGTCCAGCAAGATCAACATCTTGCTCATGATGTCTTGTCTGACAGTCCATAAAACACGCCTTCTCCCTTACAATTGTGTTCCCCATCCTGCCCAGTTTTTATGGAATTTACTTAGATTGGATACTATTGGCTAGGATATTTTTGATATGTCTCTGAATATGGTTTGATGGAAATAGTTTTAATCCTAATTTCTGTTCAGATGTCACTGAAATGTGTTTTCTTCTATCTGTGAAAATGTAGTGTCACAACTACTTCTTTTAGAATAACACAATTTTGTGTGTAATATTGTTTTGTTGCATCATATTGGAGGAGCTCTTTTCTTGCCTAATCTTTTTTTTACTAGAACACTGCATATTTTAGTTTTAAAGATTCCACTTCTTATTTCCTACTAGGACAAATTTTCAATACAAACAAAAGATTTTTTTTCTGTTTTTCAGAAGTCCTTGCTACAACATGATAGTCTTCTGATCCATTCAAATTAAAATTTCAAATTGTGATGTATCTGTGATTCAATAACATTTTAACTTTGCCTTCATAATCAATAAAAAAGGAAAACAGTCAAGCCTGTTACTGAAATACTCTTCTAAATAAAGCTGCCATGCCATTCTGAAATAAATGACTGAAATAATATTTACATATATAGCTGGTTTGTTTAAAGCTCCCAACAAGTGTGTACACTCACCAAATTTATATATCTACATTTATTGGTTCCATTATTCTACCTAGTAAGCATCACACACATAAACTAGAAAATTCATTCATTTCACTTATTTTACCTACTTATGTTCTGATTTTCTTTAGGGAAAGGATGTTCTGGGTTCTACTACTGAACACAGAAAACATAATGCTTAAAAATTATGCTTGTTTGTTTGTTTGTTTTGGGGGTTTGTTTGGGGTTTTTTTTCCCCTTTTACTTCTTTTTTCCTTTTAGTTTTCTTCCCTCCTCCCTCCCCTCTCCCAGATCTAAAATCATAATAACTAAGCAATTAAAGAATAAGAAAAAAGTATGCTGATCAGAAAAAAAATGCTGAAGAGTTTCTGTCACTTCTAAACCATCCTTCCTATCTGTCAGTTGTTTTTTACCTATGATTATTGACACAAATAATTTATTTCTTTTGCTTCTATCTAGTAGTATATTATTTAAGGTTAAACAGGAGTGTAACATTTCTGAAACAGGCAGAGTACACAATAAATAAAAACCCTGTGTTAATTCTTGAAGAAATGAAGCAAGCAGGTAAAAAAAAAAATAAGATCTGTATGCTGGTTCATTATTTCATCCCACTTTTTCCTTTTTTTTTTTTTTTTTTTTTTTTTTTTTTTTTTTTTTTGTTTGTTTGTTTGTTTGTTTGTTTGTTTGTTTGGGTGTGATTTTTTTGCTTTGGGATTTTTTACCATATTTCCATCATAGTAACTATTTAGGGCAATTTGAAAATATATCTTGTTCATCATCATGTATGCCGATGTATTACTTAATTTTAATACATTTATTATGCTAGTGATGAATAAATGCATTTCAAAGTAGGATAAGTTTTACTGAAAATTTGGGTTCATTTTTACTGAAAAACAGCAGCAGACTTTCACTGTTTATTTGGTTGTACTTTCTTTTTTTCTAAACACCCATCACTTCTGGAATACTCATCAGATTTTTGAGAACAACTTGATGGAAATAAAGACTGAAAATTAAGAAGTCTGTATTTCTCTGCTTTTTACCCTTATAAAGTATGATGGAGAATGATATAAAAAATATTAAATTTTCAAAGCTCGGTATTCACAATACAGTGAAAATTAGAATCCATAAATCTCTAGCACACAGCTGTTGTAAGTATTTAAAAATACAAACCTGAAATTAAATGTGTGTCAGCTTAATGGTTGGTCTGAAGCAGAATGATCTGAAAAATTCTCTCTGTGATTTTCACCCTGCCAGTTTACCAAGATTTATACAGAATTTGTTAGTCCTTATTACCATGAATTTAAGCATAAATAAATAGTATGTCCTTGTTCTCTCCTTCAACAAATGGAACACTTTGGACCCCAAAAACTTGAAATCACTCATAAAATGAATCTCCATTAACAAACTGTCCTGAACATATTAAATTTTTGTTCCTGTCTGTCAAATGTAGTCCCGAGACTTCTTAATTCAGCAACTGTTTTATTGAAAAAGTTCTTATTTCAGAAAACATGAATTATGTAACTAATTGCTACTAACTTCTATGGAACACAGGCCTGGCTTTTATATTTAAGCTGTTGGAAAAATGCATCTGTGAATCAAGAATTATTGAACTAAGACCCTTAACTAATGTTTAGACACCTTGCAGAATATTTTTGGATGGTACTGTCATTCCTGTTGATTCTACTCTTCTTTATATTATTACTGCTGTTACCAGATAGATCTAGGAAAGAGTTTTTAAATAGCCCTCACTGTCATCTTTGTGTTCAAGAGCCCCTTAGAAATTTTACAGAGCTGATAGTTTAAATATTTATTATATATTTGTATGCTGGCTGTACAGCCCCAAAAATCGTGGTCTAGTCTTCCTTACAATTCCAGACAGACAAGAAAAAACATTTATTCACTGTGTATATAAGAGGAGATAAAGTTGCAAGAAGACATGGAAAAATACTAGAACTTATTTTTCCTTCTGTCAAATTATTACATCTGCACAGCTGGGTAAAACTCATTCTTGTTGTTTCATTGGAAATTTCTGTGTTAGCAGATATATTTATTTTCAAACATTTCCCTTTTCCCTTCTTATGTCTCCTACTGAGGCAACAGAGAAAAAAAAATAGAGTCATTAGAGTCCACATGCTGAAATATTCTCATCTTAAAATTGAGCGTATTTGTCAATACACAGTTTGAGAAGTTATTCTATCAATTATTATAGTGTGATTGCATCCTAGACTAAATATTTAGAGAGGAAAAAAAAATATTTTCTTCATTTTCAAACTTCTGAATCATTAACACTGCTCGCTAGTTCAAAAGAAATGGCAAATCAAGTATGCCAAGAATACAGTCTAGATGACAATCCATTTTACAGTAGGGCGGAGAGTTTTGGCTCGTACCTCCAGCAAGCTTTACCCTCTCTTGACTATATTTTCCAGACGTGCTGTTCTTGGGTGTTCCTCACTCCACACACCCCTTTTCTAGGCCAGGCGCATGCTAGCCTGCCACAGTGATTTATGCCTTCATCACGCCCAGGTCAATGTATGGTGTGTGAATGCTACACCTCACAGCACACTTCAGTCACCACAAATGCCAACATCTGTACTTGAACAATCTTCCATGAAACCTTGAGACTCACTATTTATTGGACAAAATTAATGTCCTCATCATTAGCCACATATTTATGAAAGGATTTCCTTCTCTGACATCCACATAACATTCCCACCTACCATATTAAAAAAAAATGCAGTAACGTAGTTATATTCTGAATTCCAATATTAGATATTAGATGTTTTTATTTAAAAGCAAAACTAAAGATTCAATATTACTAAATTGATTATTTCAGAGGTTTTTTTTTATTTCCTTACCATTTTTTATTTAAAAAATAAATAATGTCATGTTTAGCTTAATCTGATATTCTTTGCTTAATCTTAAAAAAAAGAATTTATTATTCAAGTATTTTAAATGCTTAAGATGTGAGAGCTTCAAAATGAAAATCATATCAGAATAAAAAAATCTTAAAAATGCAAATTTCTTAAACATTGTTTTTATTACTTTTTTATTAATGATTGTTTCACCAGTTGCACCTAAATTAATCAATATTTTGGAATACCTGTGAAGTCATTTTGGCACTAATTTTACCATGGATATAATGCTTTCGTATGAAAATATATTTTATTATTATTTTCTGAAAACATGGGAGATTAAGAAGATAGAAGAGAAAACATTTAAGTATATTATGTATTTACAATAAAATAACATTAATAAAATTTATTTCTTATATTACATATTACTTTTTTGCTGTCTTATCTAAATTTTTTCTTTATGTATACAGAAATTTTAATACTTGAAAATTTAATTTCTCATCAGCTCAGTTGCACAGTGTTGATGTCTCCTTTATGTTCAGCCTTTATAATGAATCAGCTGGCACAGGAAGACTGAATTTAAAGGAGCTTGCTTGTCTATTTTTGCAGCTGGGAAAATATTTTCCCACAGTTCTGTATGTATGCAAATATTCTAATGCACACCATTTATTTTCTTGAGTATTATGGTGTGTCATTGAGTCAATGAAGCTCCATGAAGTACAATATCCCAATACTTGGGCAGAAAAGAACTCCCTAAGTCCCAAAATGCATCTGGCCAATCCTGTAATGTTATGTTACAGGGAAAGACCTTTTCTCAACAGTTCAGAGACTAAGCTCTTCCCAAAAGCCTCAGAGGTGGTTGCTGATATTATGACTGTGTGTATGTGTGACTGATTATTGCTAGTCATGAAACTGGGTAGTCTCTGTTTCAAATCATAGAACTATGCAATGGAGTTTTGGAAGGCATCTCTGGAGAACATCTAATCCAGTTCCTCTGCTAGAGCACGTTCACCTAGATCAGGTTGCATTGAATGATGTCCAGACGTGGTTTTGTGTATCTTCAGAGAAGGACACTCCAGAACCTCTCTGGACAGCCTGTGACAGTGCTCAATCATCCTCAGAGTAAAGAATTTTTTTTCTCATATTTCCTCATACAGTTGGAAGTCTCATAAGAGAGATCATCCAGTCACCTAATCTTCATTCCCCTTCACTAGACTCTATCCAGTAGTTCCATGTCTCTCTGGTACTGAGGAGCCCAGAACTGGACACAGCACTCCAGATGCATTTCACCAGGATTGAGCAGAGGGGTAGGATCAGGTCCCTTGATCTGCTGGCAATGCTCTTCCTGATGCACCTCAGGACACCACTGGCTTTCTTGGCCACAAGGACACACTGCTGGCTCGTGGATATCTCATTGCCCACCAGGACCCCCAAGTTCTTGTCTGCAGAGCTGCTTTCCAGGAGATTGGATCCCATTCCCTCCTGGTGAAGGGGGTTATTCTTCCCCAGGTGCAGGACTCTGCACTTACTTTTTGTTGAACTTCAGATTGTTCCTCTCCTCCCAACTCTACTCTGTCCAGGTTTCACATAAATGACAGGACAGTCCTAAATCATTAAATCCTGTTACTGTATTTCAGTGTTTACCTTAGTAACTTACTACATGCTTGTGAATACACATTTCCACTACTTCTGTCAAATTATGCGAGTTATCAAACTATTTTACTACCTCTTTCCTTATCTTTTTATAATTATCATTATTCTTAATGACAAATTGGTTTTATGAATTACTAGTAAAACCAGACTTTTCAAAACCTCTACATAATATTGGATTTTAATTACCTTCTGAATTGTTAACATGACTTTTATGCTTGTTTATTCCTGATGTTTAAAAACATTGAAAAAAGAATAAGGTCTTTATTGTTTCCAGAATACATCAGAGTATATTTCTGCAAGTGTGTGAAAACAGATTTGAATCTGTTTTTTATGCATATTCTCTGAATTTGTGTTATGTGGTATTATCTTTATCAGTGATAGAATTGTGGTCCAGTTCAATTTAAGCATTTAGCATCCTTAGTGAATGTAGATAGATGTCAAAATGTGTGCCATGATACCTGCCTTTTATCTGTTGTGGGTCTTTTCAAAGTGCTTATACTTGCATGCATAATAAAACACATATGTTAAAAAAAATACAGTTGTACAGATGCACTTTTTTTGTCCTACATATATCTTTTAATGTTCATTCAGGCAGACATCAAATTCCTCTTGGTTTGTAGATAATAATTTAAAAATTAAAGCCATAATGCATCCTCAGAGGACATTGCGCCTGATAAGAGGAAGTACACTTTTAAATCCTTGTTATATAAAGTGTGTTCAACAGAGAGAGGTGAAGTCTTTGCAGTAAGTATTTCCTGGACTTCTGTAGCTTGGGTCCTCCCCAAAGATTGCAGCCCTTCATGAACTGCTTCAGTGTGGTCCTTTCAACAGGATACAAACCCTCAGGAACAGATTTTCCGGTGTGGATCCCCTATGGGCCACAGATCCCGTTAGTAAACCAGCTCCTGCATGGACTCCTCTCCTCAGGCAGCAGCTTCCTTGAGGGCATGTTTACCTGGTCCAGCACAGAGTTCTCCATGGGCTGCAGCAGAGATTTCTGCTCCACTCTGAGTAGTAGGTAGACAAGAAAGAAAACCACCTTGCTCTGGGACTTGTTGAACCTCATGAGGTTCTCATGGGCTCAGTTCTCAAGCTTGTCCATGTCAACTGCACTGCTCAACTTCATGCCATCTGCACACCTGTTGATGATATTCTCAGATCACCTACCCTTGCCTCACCTGGCCATGAATTTCTTTCTTCTCAGTTGAGTAGGAGATTCTTGCTTAGTCATTGCTTAGATTCTTGCTTAGCCAGTTTCCATCCAGCCTTACTTTATTTCCTACGCACCAGGATAGAGAACTCTTGAACTCTAAGAAAAGTGCCCTCAAGTTGTTGCCAGCTTTGACCAGCCCCTCTGTCCCTAAAGACAGTTGCCCAGGGGTTCTCATTCACCAGCTCTTAAAAAGATGAAAGTCCATTCTTACAAAATTCAGGGTCTTGACTTTGCTTCTCTCTAGGCTCACCAAGATCACTTCAAACGTCTTAATACACAGAATCTTGTTGGTCATTTACACATTAATAGTTCATCCAATATATCTTATAAGTAATAAAGTAATAAGAAATTATAAATCTTATTTTTGTTTGTTAGAAAAACAAGTGCAGACAGCTACCAAGAAGATTTTCTGTTTCTGCTCCTGAGCTCTAGGACAGCATTTGCCTCTAGTTGTAACATTGAGGACTATGGGCCATAGAGGTATAGAACCTGCAACAGATCTCTGCCCTCACTGTTTCCTGAGAGATAAATACAGACCTTGCAGGAGGTTAACTTTTTTGAGAGAAGTGTTCGACAATATTTTTTTTAAAGTGCTCATCTTTGCCCAAACAGTGTGCAGGGAAAAATACTTTCTTATTTGGGAAAACAGAGAAAGAGTTTTACAAGAAGATAAAGACTAAGTGTCTAAAATTAGACTAAATTATTTCTCTAAATAGAATTTCCTATGAGTCACTTTCTAGCTCTCATCAAATAGGTGTTAATACATAATACAGCAAAATTTCTAAATTTTGACATATTAAAGAATTTGATATGACAGCAAAATAACATCCTGAAAGTATACTGTTAGATTTAAAACACAGTCCAGAAATTCATAATTATAATGAAGCAAATATTATTTTCCTGTTCATATTCTTTCCAAATTTATGGACAGCTGAGAAACTTGGAATATCACATTTTTCACCTGCTTATGGATAAAAAACCAATAATTAAGACATTTGATAGATACAGATATATAGATATATTTCCTCATTTCCTCTCTGTGCAACTTCTGTAATCAAACATTGCATTCTTGCTATGAGTGGGCTGAAATATTTTGTCTTTCATTGATTGTATGGCTTGCAGTATTCAGAAATTAATAGCCTTAGTGTTCTAAGGGAGAAGTAAGATTCTGAAGGCTGCCTCTACGTAGATGAACAGTTTTACTTTAGGGACAGTAAAGCAGTCCTGAAGCAGGCCTCTTTCTTATCAGAAATTGATTCTCTAAAGATTAATATTTTTTTACCCAAGATTTCTTGGGCATAGCAATTATTCAGGAATCAATTGAATGATTTAGAATTGTAGAAAAATAAAATCAATCATGTAGATTATATTTTAGAATTCACACAATAAAATAAAATCCATTTAATTGACAAAATTGAGCCAGTGTGAATTCTTTAGTACTCCACATGGGTGGATTATAAATTTACCCTTTGGTCTTAATAAAACCTATTTTGAGATGAATGGTAGCAATTAAAATGTCAGTCTACGTGACTCACTGGATGATTTTGAAGTTAATAATCACATATTTATGCAAATGGATTAGCTGATAAAAAAAACACAATAAAAATATATGAAAAACAATGAGATATATTGTTATGGAATTTATTAAGCTAAAATAACTTCAATTATTTTTATCCCATTCAATTTATGTCTGTGGTTTTGAAGTAATTGGGGTTTCTGTTCAGGTTTTTTTGTTCTTGCTTCAGTCCCTGGCAAAGTAATGGAATAAGTCCTCTTATAAATTATTACAAGCCAAATGGAGGAAGTGTTTGGGAAAATCCAGCACAGATTTACCAAAGGCAAATCCTGCCTGACTAACCTGATCACCTTCTGAAACGAAGTAACATTTTTCTGTCCCATGTCAGAATTGTGATAGATTTTGTTTAACTAGACTTTCAGCAAGTTTTTCCACACCATTTTCCTCAGCTTCCTTCCTTCCTAGAGACACTGGAGTGATAATAATTGAATACATATAGCCAAGTGGTGGAGTACAGACCTGAAAGCTGAAAATTGGAGTATGGACCTTTTGACCTAAAAGGGCTTTAGTTAATTGTTGCAAGCTTTTTTGACAGCTGATTATAAAGGATTGTTTCTGGATATTTTTTTACATCTTCATTGACATCACCTCCTTGATGATGGGTTAGGACAGAAGCTGAGAGAGCTTTGCTCTGGAAAATAGACTCAGCAGAGACTTCATCAGTGTGTTAAAAAACGCAGTGAGAGGGAACGAAAAAGAAGGACACAGGCTCTTCTAACTAGTGTTCACTACTAGGGCAAGAGCTGATAGAACAGAATAAATAATTCCATCTGAACACAAGAGAATACTTTTGTTGTTGTTGTTGTGAAAGTAGTCAAAGTGTATAGGTTGTGCAAATAGGCTGTAGAATCTCTATCTGTGCACCAAAGGGCACAGACCTGGCCAACACACTTCAGGTGACTCTGCCTTAGAAGTCGGGTTGGACTGAAAGATCTTGCCAATGTTTCCTGTTGCTGAAAAATCTTGCATAGTGTTAAGCTGTTCTTTTCCCACACAGTGAGTAGTCTGGGGATGGGCAAGAAGGTTGGAGGGGCACTGCTGGATAACCTGACCTAAGTTTACCAAAGAGATATTTCATATCATATGGTGCTGTGCATGGCAATAAAAGTTCAAGGAAAGAAGGAGGAGACAGAAACATTAGTGATTATGGCACTTGGCTGCCAAAGAAGCCTTTACACATTCTCATACAATTCTTTCTAAGGAGTCAGTAGTAAGCACCTGCCTGTCCCTAGGATGCACTGAATAAGTTGGGGTTTTGTTTTGTTTTGTTGTTTTTGTTTTAGTTACTCATGTTTGTGTGCCCCTCTTGCTTCTCCTGGGAAACCACTGTTAACACATTTTGTAAGTCTTTCCATGTTCCTTCAGCTATCTCCCTGTTCTGTGGGGGAGAGGACTGACTGAGCAGCTGTGTGTGTCCACAGGATCCAACCAAAGCACACTTCTTGGCACCTAGTGGAGGTGTTGAGGGACTCCAGGTAATGATAGTCTCGGTTGAAGTGTGCTAGATTCCATTTGTAATTACAGTTCTCCAGATTTTTATTGGTAGGGTCCTTAGATTAGTCACAGTATTTGCTTGTTTTACTGTGTATTGGAATCTAGAGCTTTTTATTGTCTGCTTTCAACTGTACAATCAGCAATAATACTATTCCTGTTGGAAATTTTAGGTGGTCTCTATCTGCCAGTTCAGACATGTACAGGTTTCCTCTAAATCCAATGTCTAATTTTTCAGACACAAAAAATATCTCTCATATCATATTTCATCTCAATTAACATCAAACAGCTTCACATGGACAGATGAAAGCATAGATCCTGAATTTAATTTGTATTTATTATACATTTTAATAACATTGTCACATTTATTACCTTTCTCATGAAACTAGTAATAAAATATCACCAGTCATGACTTTGTTTTTCAGTTAAATGTTATGTCCTGGATTAACTTAGTTTAATTTCTTCTTGCTGAAAGTTAAATGTTCAGGATAAACTAGTCATCAAAGCTCTCTTCATGATCCACGAAAAGAAATACCAATTTCTAGAGGCAAGTCATCTCCTTTTAAGATTTCTATCAAACACATAAGAAAGTTGTCTTGTGGATGAGACTATTTCTGTCCATGAATGGTAAAACAAACCTAGAAGACTATATGCATTGAAGATCTTGTTTGTGGATACTGGAATACGGGCAAGATAAAACACCACATACCTTACACCTACCCATTCAGCCTTTCTTTCCTTCAGTATGCCATTTGTAGCTTTAAGTTTTGCCTTTTACAAATGTTGAGGTGAGTTGAAACTTGTGTAAAAGAAAATTATGAATTTGTTTAAATTTGCAAAAACTTTACTTAAAATTATTTAACTAATAAAAGCAACTGAAGAGCATCAGTAGCAACAACAATAAGAACAACAACAAAACAGAAAACAAAACAAAACAAACAAACAAACAAAAAACCCCACCACAACAAACTAAACAGAAACACCAGCACCATCACCACCACTGGAGTTTTCTAGAAGACACAATTTACTTTGCATCACAAATTTTAGGAGCTGCCTGTGTACCACAGAAACAATAGACAGTTCTCAGCAGCAATATTGTGCAGGGAAAAAAGTATTCACTCCATCCACCACCGATGGTTCACAATCACGCACAGTCATTAAAATCTCTAGTATCTAGCTGGTAGATAAAATATGTGATAGAAGTATGGCTGAAATAACTCAAAAGGGCTTTCAACATTAAAAAAAAATGTGAGCAATAATGCTTCAATACAGCAAATTATAGAAAATGGTTTTCTAATTGAGGTGGGTTATAGCCAAGGAACAGTAGAGAGACAAGTCATACATTTGCTTCACAAAAGTTGAAGAATACAAAAGAATGAAAATATTAAATTAAATGAACCAGATAATTTCTACTTGATACATTTCCTTAAATTGTTAGAGACTGGAGAGTGGGCTCTGTGTGCTAGTTAGTTTTCCTCTTAAGGTGGGGACATTTTCCCTTGATTTCCAAAGATTTTGAATCAAAAAATGACAACTAGGATTTTAGCTACCTGAAAATAAGCTACTTTTCTTAACTTCATCTGAGTTAAGAATTCCTACCAAAGGATTGATCTGTTTTCAAAATTTTCTAAGATTTCTTTTCAAGATGGGATAAATATCATTTGAGATATAACTATATCCTTCCAGTGTTCAAAGAAGACTGAGTAACTTACAGAAAACTTAATTAAATAGATTCCACCTGAAACACTCTTAACAAACACATAACAAAACAAAAGCAGGAAATTGAGATGGAGCTGGTTTTATAACATGCATACAATTTTCTACTATCTACAACAATATTACATTTTGATGTCTTAGTTTATAGTGATAAACAATGGAGGAAAAAGCAAGAGGTGATGACTGATCCATTTGTGTCTTAAAATGAGTGACATAAATACTAATAAGATCTAATTCAGCAATGTACTAGCCAATTATTATCCATGTTTTTGTTGGTCCCAGTGAAGCCTTATGGAAGCAGCAGTCATGGAAATAGCCTCCTGAGAATGTCTGTTATTTTCACTGGGGAGTCTTATTGTAGACAATATTGTAATGATTTGGCCTAACTGTTATGCCTACTTGAAAATCTAAAAATATGTAATAATTTTACAGCCAATTATTTGCATAAAAGTTCTCTAACTTTAACAGACTGGCACATACTTCAATAAAACACCCTTCCCCATCTATTGTAGTTCAAAATTTAAATGCTCTGTTTTGTAATATATTTAAGTACTTTATCAAACCTTAATTTGCCAATTTAATGTTTATATTTTGTATATACTAAAGACGTGTCTACTTTTTTAATATTATACAGGAATTTGTGATTAAACTTACATACATCTCAAAAAAGTGAAATTATTTCCAATGCTGTGATTTAATTAGAAAAATAGTGGGACCTTTCATCTTTTAAAGTCACATTAGCTTTTTGAAAAGAGAGAGAGTTACCCAGAGCTGGACTTGGTGTGGTTAATATCACTGTCTGATTTGCTCAATTGTTTTAATTTTAAACTTGTGTCAACTGTTTAATTGAAGCAAACAGCTTTGATGCAATTTTATTTCTTGCAGTACTTTAGGAAATGTGTTTTCTCCAGTGGCTTCACATGTATTCCAGCAGGGGAAAAAAGAAAAAAGAAAAAAGAAAAAAATATTGGCAGTTTCAAGGGATGGGAACTTAAGCAATCAGAACAATGTATTGGATGATGGGGATGCCATTATGGTGAGTCAGTGAAGAATGAGGGCAATGAATCAATCTGACAAATTGTGATTGGCCCTTAAAAAGACAAGTAAATCCAAATTTGTTAGGTAATGTTCATAATAACAAAAAATATTACATTGAGGCTGGTCCTGTACATCATTCTAAAAAATTGGTCCTGATCTTGTAGACCAAATAACATCAGGAAACATATAAATAAAACTATAGACTAAAATGAACCCTGCAAAAAAAAAAAAAAAAACCCTTCCCCAACTCCCCCAAAAAATCAAACAAACTAACCAACAAATCAAAAAACCGTAACTCTAAAAAACAATGCAGTGATACTAGTGTAGAAAAGCCACACACATTTTTCACCTGTGTTTCATGTATAATTAAGTAATAAATCAGACCAGTAAAATGCAAAGTTAATTGAAGATAGCTTGGAAAGTAAGCCTGTATCCAGGCCTTTTGAATCACATTGGTAACTAGGCTACAAAACACGAGGGAGCAAGAATGTTGCAGCCAAGTAAATGCTGCTGACTAGATGGAAAATTGAATATTCTTCAGTGCACCTGCGTGCGAGATATAAAATCACATTTTTATTAATCAAGGAAAAAAATACTTTAAACTTTAGAGTTAACCATTAATGTTTCCTGGTTTAAAGAAACTAATCTAAATTATCCTCCTTTCTGGACTTTTCTGGATTGGCTTTGCAATTTTGTGACAAACTCCATTCTCTTCAGTCTTCCTTGTCTGTACTTCCCTGTGAAGGAAGTTAAATGAAGAATAATTCTCCATTATTTTATTCTGCCTTTTTTTCTTTTTTCCATCCAAAAATGTTAATATAATGATAGAATCATTGACAATCACTAATAATTGTAAGGTATAAGGAGCTTTAGTCTCTACACTATTCATTGTGACTGCTGCAGTTTTTAACAGCAGTTTTTAACAGTAGAGCTTGGAAAAAAATTCAAGAGCTCTACTGTAAAAAGGTGTAACAAAGTATTATTCCCCATTTCTCCAGAGAAAATTGAAATTAAGTAAATCGAGCTATTTGACTGCACAATTAATATAGGGAAAAATTATGGGGGAGGAAAAAATTGTAGGCTTGATTTAATTACTTAAACTTGAGAACACAAGGACTTAGTGCTGTTCGCATCTCAAAGGTATTCAAGAGTTCTGTATGGGGAAGTTGCCTAGGAGGTTTGTGAGGGACCCATGCCCTGCCTGGAGTGTCAGTGTGTTGCTAGGCTGCAAAACCTTTGATGTTTGAAAAGGCACTAGGCGACTGGGGCAAAGGAAAGAAATGTAGCCTACAAAATAGGAATGCATTTGATAACGTCACTTAAATCTAGATACCTATATCAAGGTTCTGACTGTCAGCTAGATGTCTTAATTCTCATTATAGAGAATGGGCATGAGACTACATTTTGTCTTAGCCTAAAAAAGTCATTTTATGTCATTTGAGACATCACAGGATAACCCAGCTGACATAAAGCTACCTATCTAGTACATGAAAGTATGTGGATTCTGTGTCACACCTGTCAGCTCCATTCAGAACTCAGGCAATAAAGATCTGCTTCAGGATGAGTCAAATTCATCCTCCTGGATTCATTGAGTATGTCAACTAGGATATATCCAACTAAACACAGGTATCTAACACCATCTAAAATTCTCTGCCTTAGTGGCAGCAGCCACACAAAGAAAGTGAATAGGATAGAGGAGACTCATGACTCAAGTAGCAACAGGATGGTTAGGAGGCATCTCAAAACATGCTAAATGCTATTTGAGTGATACAATCGATGCCTTTTTAAATAAATCAAAGCTTATGTCTTTCAAGACTTTAAAGCATTAAGGAGCTCTTAACTTCTGCTTGCACATATAGGGTGTAGATCCTTTAATCCTGGTGTCTTAAACCACATCTGAGCTCCAGTCAGTATTATCATTAGTAGTTCTCAAAAAAAAAAGTCCCAAAACAGACATTCATCGTCTAGCAGTGATAAAATCTGCATCCTTAACCTCAAGTTAGGTGACTGATAAAACAACTAATTCTGCCTCTTCCTGTGAGAAGAGGTTTTTGTTTCTTACAATAGTGCTGAATTTTCAGGTTTCTCTAACTCCTCTTTGCTGAAGGTAATTTGGATAGTGATGTTTCACATTAATTACTGCTGTTTTTTCGTTTTTTTTTCTTTTGGCCCATAGCCACACCTGCTTAATGGACACCTTGCTGATCATACTAGCTACGGTCTCATTAATCCCCATTAGCTGTTGTGTCATTAGGCACTTTTGTTGGTTGTATTCTTTTAGCAGCTCCCACTAACCTGTTTGATGTTGACTATCACCACAGTAGTTTACATAATCCCCATGTATATATGCTGCCAACTGTTATTTGCTCTAATTTGTAAACTCTCTGCTAAAAGTGTACCAGTGTGAAAGTATACCTCATGGGATTTTAGAATAAAGTGAAAATGCATGTAAATTCAGATTCCATTTTATAACAGTCAGATTTCCGAAGCCTCTCTTATGAAAAGACAAAACAAGAACTCCTAAACTCAACCCAATAAAAAAAAACCAAAACCAAACAAACCCCATCAAAATAAACTCCTCAAAAATCCAAATCTTCCTAGAAAGTAAAAAAAAAAAAAAAATCAGAATCTTCAGTGTTACAAATTGTGGTAATTTCCTTACTCTTAAAAAGCTGGGCACAGCTGTCATCAATGCTTTCAGCAAAATAACTTCAACACGTCATCTTCTCAGGTTAACAAAACACAGTTGTTTAACAGAAAACCCTCTAAGCTACTGCCATGTAATTGGCAATTAACCTTATCCATTTCATTATAGTCAGTGCCCCAACTTTCCACAGAAAGCCAAAAATACTATTTAACTTAAGAAATTATCTCAGTGTTCAGCTGTAAGTAGCAGAATACTAGGTTTATACTAGTTCATGTATTTCCATTTGTAAGTGGAATAAGTTTTAAAGTAAATGCCCATGAGGAAGTAATTTTGTAATATGAAGTAAAGGTAAAATTAATTTGCAGGTTGTGTTTATTGGATGCAACCGACAAAGTGTTGGCAGAGGGATGCTGCATGGGTGGCCTCTATGACGAGGCCATGAACCACCCACATCAGCAGATATGAACATTTCCTGAAGAACTGTAGCCTGTGGGAAGGACTCACAGTGAATTAGAGGAAAAATGTGAAGAGGAAAGTGTGGCAGAGACAAATTCTTATGGATTGGTCACTGCCCCCACTACCTGCACATTTTTGAGGTAAGAAGGAGGTAGAAGACTCTGTAAAGAAGAAGTGATATTGAGACTGGGTAAAAAGGAAATGCGAGGAAGAAGAAGGGAATGAGATGTTTTGATTTTTTTTTTTCCTTTGTTGTTCATTCTTCAAATCTACTTGGTAGTAAATTAAATTAATCTGCCTCAAGTTGAGTTAATTATTTCTTCGATGCTAACTGATAACCAATCTCCTTGTCTTTATCTTAACACAAACACTTTTTCATCTTACTTCCTCCCCTGTCCCTTTGAAATAAAAAACTGAGAGAGCAATTGGCTGGGTGGCTGGAAGACAGAGAAGAACAACCCATCACACTAGAATATAACATTTCTAGTCTACCTGTAACTTGATAAAATAAATACAAATTTGCTGAGAACCTGTAGTATATAAGTATAATAATTTGAAAGATTTTTATAATATGAAGAATTTTTGAAAATTGAAGAGAAACTATTAAAATAATAGTGATTTGTGGATCTATAAACAAGAATAAAAACTTCCTGAAACTCAAGATTTAGTTTTAGCTGTTAGATAATTGTTACAACTGTAATATCCATTGTGTCTTTATATATTTTTATAATGATAATAAAAAAAACCAATATGACAAGGTCAGCATGATTTATTTGTGTTTTTCTGTTGTGCTTTGTAAAGGAAAATTATTATTTTTTTCCCCTCTAAACACCTAAACGCATAGGATTTTCACATCTTGATCACAGAATCACAGAATCTCAGAGTAGGTGAGGTTGGAAGGGACTGCTGAGGTTACCTCACACAGCCTCTGTTCTCAAGCAGGTTTCCTTGGAGCATATTGCTCAGGACTTTGTCCAGAGGGATTTTAGATATCTCCAGGAAAGGAGACTCCACAATCTGTCTGGGTAACCTGTTCCAGTGCTCAGTCACTGTCACAGTAAAGAAGTTCAAGTTCTTCCTAATGTTCAGATGGAACTTCCTGTGTTTCAGCTCCTGCCCTTATCCCTTTATTCTATCGATCATCACCACCAGGAAGAGTCTGGATCCATCCTCTTGGCACCCATGCTTCTGTCCCTTAGTCATCTTCGTAGCATTAACCTGGTCTGGCTCATGGATCACCATGTCTCTCTTGGACTAAGAGGACTGCCTAGGACTCAACACAGCACTCCAGGTAAGGTCTCCCCAGGGCTGAGTAGACCAGCAGGATCACCTCCCTTGACCTGCTGGCAATGATACAGAATTAATTGATATATAATGTACTTCAGAGGTAAACGTTCATTGATATTAAAATTTGTTGGCTGCAATTTCTAGCCAGTCAACAAAGACATTTTTGATATTTTTATTATTTACTAATTAATCTCTCTGTGTCTTTTGTTCATTTTTTTTTTTTTTTTTTTTTTTTTTTTTAGTATGTGGAATCATGTTATGCTTCTCAAAGAATGCATAAAATTAAATGAAACTTCGAGTTTTGCCATGGAATGATCAAGTACAACATTTCATAATCATATAAAACTTAAATATCTTGTTGGATTATTACTTCAGAATGTGTTCATAGATGAATAGACAAAGAGAGGCTCTTAAACTTATTCAAAACTACATTGTTTTCCCTAAGTAATTTATATTCATCAGAGAAAGGTATTTAAACAGTAAAGAAAGTAATGAAGCACTGGTGACTGAATACCTATTGGTATGTTTCTTATTATTCTTCTCCTTAAATCTTAATGAGGTGTAATTATAGTTTTTTGTATTTTGTCTTCAAGATGCATTATTCTAACATAGAGTAGTGGCAAGTAGCTGTGTCTGCCTTCATGAGCAGCAAACTTACTGCAAATATGCAAATGAGGAACAACAAAGAAGAGCCTGGAGATACTAACATCTGTGTGAATGAAGCAACCATTTCACAACTCAGTGGACCTTAAACAAAGCAGACATTGAAATCTGTTCAGTACATGGGATAGATTTTTAAATATGTTCAATTACTGCTTGTTGCACAGCTGTCACTAGAGCAGTTTCTGTCACATCAGGGATTCTGCTTTGACATTATCAGCATATAAAAATGGTGTTCATGATGAATAGTTTTCTAACATAGCAAAACAAGTATTTTTCTCTCATGTGTGTGAGTTAGAGACCTGCTTACGCTTCCATATCTCTGGCAATTTAGATAAGTAGAGATAGAGAAGCATCTGCTAGGAGCAAAATAGCTACTTTGCCAATCGACCTAGTGACTAACTGGCTGGCTAACTCATTTCTGTGTAATAGTTAAGAAAATATATTGCTTTTGAGGAGATTATGAATTTTGAATGGAAGGTAATTCACACCTTTATGAGGAAAGGAAGGAGAAAAGTACACTTCTGCTCTATAAAAAGTAGATTTCACTGGTAAATTTTTTCCACATAGTGAAACAGAGGACAGGAGAGGACTCATTTAGTTCCTTAGAATATTTTCCTTTAAAATATGTAGAGACGTGTACTACATGTTGGTTGAAGGAAAAGCTTGAAGATTCAGTTAAATAATATTTTCAAATAATTATAACTTTTTCATAATATTCAGCTGTATTATTAATTTCAGTACAACACTGCTACTAGTAAAACCCCTCATATGCATCACACGGATTTATCACAGGGATATTATTTTTTGTATAAAATCCATGAATAAAACTTGTGAATATATTCTGCTGTAATAGCTCCAGTGATAAATCATTTAATTAGAATAACTGAGAGGCAAGCTGTACATTTTTGGTAAGACTTTAGTAAGCCCTTATGCTCACCAAATTATCTCCTTTAAATACCATTCTTAGACATTGGAGAAGCAGATTGAACATGTATTATTAATAATTCCTGATTTAGACTAGCTAACACGAAGCATAATTTATTTGTATTTCTGTCTGCTTCACTCACTCTTTTATTGACTCATGCCAAAGTATCTAATATCTTCATCTACAAAGTACTTCAGTGTCACAGCACTGCAGTGCCTGTCACTTGAAAACTCAAATACTAAAAATTGCATTGGCTAAAATGTCTAAAATCTGAAAACAACATGCAGAGAATAAGAGAAATTATTATACACAGGGAGGAGCCGTTTGCAGAAAAAAAGAAAATGTGACCCAATGAAGGAACTATACTCTGGTTGAAAACCTTTTAGCTTCGATAAAAGTGCATTTCAGTTTGATTTGGGTGCCATGCTGTACCATACAATAGAATATAAACATAACATTCAGAAGAAAAGAAGAAGAAAACCAATTTTATTTTGTATCTTTTAGAATTTGTCTTGAAAGAAATCTATTGCCACTACTGCATTTCCACAATATTTTTTTATTGTTTTTTTAAAATTCAGTTTGTGATGAAAATCTGCTGCAGTGAAATAAACGTTGACCTGGTCTACTCAACATATTGGTAGTCTCTGATCATGAAAGGTTTGAGTTTGATTTTATCACTACTAAACACTTCTTAGCAATAACTAATTCTGTTAGGTCAGTGCATTTGTATTTCTTGACCAGTTTGCAAGTCTTAATAGGAAGTTAATGCTTTTTGTTTAGTTTTATGAAATAGATTATATTCTTTCAGAAAGCTGAGTAGATAACAATCTGACTTGTGAATTTAGGTCTTAGACTTTTACTTTACTAAAATCAGAAAACTGCATGCACAAATATATTAAGATGTGTGAAGAAAATAAAAAAACCCACTGGTTTCTTTGTTTTGCATAGCACCAAGAATTATACATTCCCACTTCAGGCAAGTTGCAGATTGTAGTATTCATTTATTACTTAAATTATATGTTGGAAAAACAGAAGAGAATAGAAGACTAAAATTATTTATCCCATGTAATGTTGCAGATTGTCAGCTTGGAGCTTTGTCTGTATTGCATTTGTAAATACTCTCCATTTAAGTGAATCAGCATGCAACTATAAAGCACAATACAACTAAGGATTACCATAGTGTGTAGATCAATGTTTAACATTACAAAACTGTTCAATTTTTCCTTTTAAAATGTGTAATCATGTGTAATGTGTAATCATTAATAGTCAATCAATTTTTGATATATGTTATGGATGTTATCTCTGTAAGCAAAGAACTATTCATACATATTCAAACACTCTGTAGTTTTAAGAGAATTTTAATTTTATTGGTGAGACCATCCTATATGTATTTTCAGTTCCCACCTCACAGTAGCTATTTATGTTTACAATTTTTTTCAAGGAACTAGAATCCTTCATGGCTCATTATTTAATCCTGTAGATTTAATTGCACTAATACTTCCATCTAGGTGGCATAGTCCAAGATTAAATTCTCTTTGAATGCAGCTAGTGCAGTTGAATGTGCTGCATGGCTTTTATACATAATTAAGATCAATATGTGAGTTTTAGAATCATATAAGAGGTTTGCAAGAGCGTTAAAACAAGACAGATTGATCTGCACAAATAAACATGCATGCACGCACACAAACATTTTCACAAACACATAATTTCCCTTGAAATAGAAGCAAATCATTGAAGAAGTATCTCAAAACCCTAAGTTGTGTCATCCCATCAGCTTTTGAGTAAAGCTGCCTATTGAGAGTTCTGATTAAAAATTGATGATATTATATATAGTAGCTTTCAAAGGTAACCACAAAGATTCAAAGTTTTAAATTACTTTGCAAACAAGCACCACTCTCAGGGCCCTAAGAGACTTTATAAATTCTGAACAATCTCTCCTGAAGCTTCCAACCACACCTATGAGGTCAAAGGCCATTTCAGTCCTGCCTGAGGCATTATCCCCTTCTCAAGCTACGCTGGAGGATTGTCAGACTCCAGCCCGGCCACAGACATGGCCGTGCCTGCGCACAGATTTTGGGTGAATAAGAATAATTTTAGGACTTGCAAATACCAAAGTGGTAATGGTAATTCAGCACTGAATTACTGACACGAAATTAATGCAATAATTCCCAGAATAACAGTTGTAAGTCACTCTTGAATTATTTCAAGCATAGTACTGTGATATTCCTTTAACAGGAAGGATTCTTGTCTACCAATATTCATAGTGTTTGTAATTGGGAAATAACTGACAGATGCAACAGGTGCCCTAAGCTGGGGAATTACTTGATTGTATTGAGTTTTACAACTTATAATATTTTACAAGTTATGTATACTGAATTTTATTTGAGTAGTTATGGCTATGTCAGCGATGCTGATATGTTACTTTGCTGTGTAATAATTCAGATGAACAATTTTTCAGCAGTGTTACTGATAAATCAGATTAAAGCAATGATTAAAACCATGATAAATCTTCAATAAAAATTGCTATCTCCCAAGACCTTTCAGAACTCTGAATGGGATATTTATTTCAATATTTTTACCATTAATGCTTACTAAAAAAATTCATAGTCAAAAAAATTATGAAAAAAAGAGTTTGAGTAAGTCAGAGTAACAGAATGTATATAATTAACTTTAATTTAATTTAATTTAGCATTTATTTTTTATTTTTTCTTTCTACTAAAAAGTTCAAAGTAATCAACTCTGATAAGTTCTTCTGTCATGGAAAATAAGTAACAAACTCCCTAACTAAAGTTAATCTTTACAACACACAAGTTTACAAGACTGCAACCTCAACAGAATTGAAAAAACCTCCACTTAAAGTTTTTAATAATCTTCTCTAGAATAGATGATATCAAATATCTACAATAGAATTCTATAGAGTGGCAATCTGGAAATCACTAAAATAAAAAATTATAAACACACTTATATTATTAGTAGACCACTATATTATATTATATTATATTATATTATATTATATTATATTATATTATATTATATTATATTATATTATAATGTAATATATTGTAATATTATATTATATTATATTACATAATATTATATTATATTATTATTTTTGTAGATTTCTTGGGGAGTTGTGGTGGTTTGTGCGGGGTTTTCTATACCATAAACTATAAATGATACTAGAACTTAATTTGAGATTTGGAGTGACTATTTGCAGACATTATTTCTGAGTTATGGAAAAAAAAAAAAAACCAAGATAAATGAAACAATTACTTTGATTTTTTTTTTCCTGAGTAGGTATGATAAACCAAATCATTAACACATTAAACTATCAGAGAGTGTCTATAGGAGGGGCATGAGGATGGTGAAGGATCTGGAAGGGAAACCTTATCAGGAGTGGCTGAGGTCACTTGTATCTTTACGATTCAGGATGGCTCATGTAATGACACATAGAACTCCGATTTCTTCAGAGGGCTTATAGAAAAGTTTATTGAAAGACAGATTCTTTTAAACAGTGTTTTGGTAGAATGAATAGGATTGGTCCTTTGAGGCACCACCTTTTGGAAACGTCTCTACCAGTAAACAGATTGGAAAAACACCAGGTGTCAGGATGAGGCTATATACAGGGATTGTTTATAGGGACTGTTTTGGGTTCCTCCTCATGACTTCCCAGGCCAGTCTGAGAGAGTTTTGTCCTTGGCTTTCCCACAGGCGTCAAGGCACTGACAGGAGCCGAAGAATCCATGTTCTGACCACTGTCAGTTCCCATACACTTGGTCTTTTCAGCCTGGAGGAGATCGAGGAGACTGAGGGGAGATCTCACAAGGAGGAGTCAGATACCTCTTCAGTCTTATGACTGGTAACAAGACTCGAGGGAATGGCCTGAAGCTGAGTCACGAGAGGTTTTGATTGATGTCAGGAAAAGGTTCTTCACCCAGAGGGTGGCTGGGCACTGGAACAGGCTCACCAAGGAAGTAGTCAGGGCACCAAGCCTGACAGAGTTCAAGAAGCATTTGGACAATGCTCTCAGGCACATGGTGGGTCTCTTGGGGTGTCCTGAGCAGGCCCGGATGTTGGACTCAATGCTTCTGATGGGTCCTTTCCAAGTCAGTATTTTCTATGTGCCATAAGTCCTTTCAATTACCCATGGAAATAACTGTTAACATTTCCAATAAAAACAAAAACAAAAACAAACAAACAAAACAAACAAACAAAACCTTTTAAACTTCAGCCTCTCTGACCTTATGAACAATTATTCCCTAAGCATCTAGTAGCTTATTACTTTTTTCACAATTCCCAAAATGAAACTTCAGTTCAAAGCCATTTAGAAGAACATTAACATTTCTATTGTTTACTTTTAAAATGTACTTTAAAATATATTTGATATGTTGAGGCACAATTGTTTTTAACATTTTCAAATTTTTGCATAGGTAAGCTTCAGTTTTGTACCTGAACCATGTAAGTATCCTTCCATTTTGTTCTCCAAAAATTAAGATAAAATTCAAAGATATTAAGAATTTTAATTGAGAACTTGTATGTTTAGTAAAATTATCTCTGTGGGAACATTAATTATTTGATAATGATCAAGATAAGAATCTTTATGCTATAGATGGTAGAAAACACAGATTTCTAACGTAAAACTTTTGAATTTCCAAGTTCTCCCATCCCGCCAAAAAAAAAAAAAAAAATCAAATACTCCTCCTCTGTGGATAGAAAGGAGTTTACAAAAAGGCAGCCCTTATCATAGCGTCGTAATAGTTGGCTCAGAGGTCTAAATACAACAAGATTCTTTTATGTAAAACAAGAATAATATAATAAATAATATGTTTGCTATATTATGCTTCTAATTAGTTGATAGTAAGCCTTCAGTATCTAGGACATGGTAAGAAGATGTTAAAAGCTGTTTCTGATAGATGCTGTGATATAAGAATGAATTGGTAGTACAAAAATAATGAGAAGAACACAGATTAGATTTAACAGTCTTGTTTACATTCAGTGCTCCATCTCAGACAAATTTGAACTGCCTAAATAAGCCATGAAAGCAAAGACTAAGGTTTAAAACATTGTGAGACAGTTTACTGGCATGAGCATTTGTAATGAAAATTGAATTACCTTTTAGTGAAAAAACAGTTTTTTGGTTAAGCAGGAAAGGATTTACTGATGGGGCACTCACTTGTCTGGGCCTTACCCTTTTCAGTGACTTATATTACTGCATTGTTGCTTCAATCTAAAATGAGGTACATGGGAAATAATCTTCTGCTATTTGTCTCATCTCCTCAATATAATGTTTGCATTTGTCTCTGTTCTGTAAGGAAACATCACAACTACACAATATATCCTCGCTCACAGAGGTGGGTTAATTATCCAAAAATGTCTAAAATGAGTTCCAAATAAGGAATGGTTTGATCTTTATTTACTAGATTTATTGTTTCTCATTTATTATCGATTAGACTCAATAATAGATAATCCCATTACACTTTTTTTTCTAAAATATTTCTCAAAATAAGTTCTTTGCTAACAATGGCACATCTGTGAAGTACAAAAATGTTACTTCATAAATTAGATGTATGTCGCAAGAAGGGACTTTGAAAACTGAGAAGCAAATGGTATTTTTTTTTTAAATCTCAAAAGTTTAGCCCATTGAAACTCTTCTAACAAAATATCATTTCAGACGTATAGTGAAAGATGTATATATATCACTGTAATATCCACAACTATTTCATATATAAATATTGACAATGTCAGATTTGCACCAGTGCTAAGAAAATAAATATTTTTTAATACATTGTAAGTTGAAGGACTTTAACCTTATCTGGTCTTCAATTGTTTTCATCCATACACAAAAATACAAACCCTTCCTGTCTTTAGAGCATTGTGCTAAAGTGAACAGTAGCACTGATCCTTACGGATTTTTTTCTTTCTTTATTTCTGCATTTCCTGCTGCACCATGGCAGAAGGAACAGTAGGCAGGGTAGAATAGGGAAAAATCTTCTATTGTCCGTGACATATGTTACCTCAACCCTGAATATCTCCTGCACCTCACGAGGGCAACATGTGAGTTCATTCTACAGCCTTTGTTGTGATTAAATAACTAGGTATAGGCTCATGTATAGGTATGGAAATCTACTGCTTTTTTATTTGATGTTGAGTTGTAGGGGTGACTGAATTTAATAACCAGGTTTTGTTCTATAGTGTAAAAGATGATAAATTTTTTTTTTTTCCATGTGTCACTTGACAAAGTTACTGGCAAAGTTTATTGTGTAACCCATAGTTTGGCATGGGTTTAACTGGTAGCTAATTCTTGCCTTAATCTGATGATGTAAATTGTATGTAACATTGTGTTTCTATTACCAGAACCTTCTGATAAATTAATGGAGGATTTACGCAAAACTGAGAGCAAATCATCTCGTTATGGCACTTTAATTTGCTTGCCTTTTATTTAGAGTAACATAGGACAGTATATGTTGCTGACTCAAAAGAATCCTTAGTATCTATGGAGAGAGTCGCAAGAGTAATCCTAAGAGGACAAAATCTAATACAAAAACATCTTCAGTCATAGATCAGCGCTGCAAGTTGATATTTTATTTGTAGGTTAAATCACAGGTCACTCTATTATCCATTCATGTTCTATGCAACACGTGTTTCATCTCCTATGGATATTGTCATCTTTCTTAAAAGGAATTGCAAGCAGACAGCAGACCACCAGCCTGCAGTCTATTCTCAGCTCCCATAGCAATCAAGAAAACTTCAGGTGGTACCATGTATGCTCTTCCTTTAATAGAACGAGGAGAGGAATCAAGTGGATTGGAAAATGAAAAGGAACACACAAATTCTATTTTTCATATGCACATATACTTAAATAAAAAAGTAAGACAGTAGGAGAGAAGTAATTGGAACAAGAATCAAAACGAGAAAACAAAACAAAAAAACAAGACAGAGGTGAAGGAAGAAAATAGGTTTAAAGGACAACTTGGATTTATCAAATCTACTTCGCAAAAGGTATGTGCTGAAATTTTTTTTATGAGACATTTCAGGATAAGCACTTGAAATTATAGTCTTTGATATCACTGGTTTATAATTTTCACTTCAAAAGATAAAAGTCAAACCTTTTAGAGGTAGCTTCTTTAGCTAGCTAGAGTGAGCTAGAGTGTTGACAACACAGTGCTCTAACTTTTTTTTTCTTTTTTTTTTTTTTTTTTTTTTTTTTTTTCCAAGTTACTTTGAAGTAACTACTAGTGGAAAGGTGGGCCGAGTTTGACAAGTCATTGACGTCTTCTCCACAGTTTTGTACCTGATAAAGCCAACAGCTTTGATACATTGAAGTTTGGGACCCAGTGAAAACTGAAAACTCTGTAAATAAAACACAGTTTCCTAGGTGCCTTCTAGGCGAAAGAACTCTAAAACATGTTCTTCTATTGTAAGGGACAAAAAACTACTTTATTGACAGTTTATTTAATTCATAAAATCTGTAGTATCAGAAGAGCAATCCACAGCTTCAGCGTGTATTCCAGCATTCTGGCATAAAGGAAAGAAACAGAAAGCAGCATAAAAGTACCCATAATACTCTGCATTAGAGAATATAGTTTGGTCATTGACTTTCAGAGTTACATTTTGACTGAATTATATGTTGATATGTTAGTTGCAGTACTGGGACAGAAGAAACCCTATAGTCAATACTCTGTCTACAAGAGAAGCCGAAAGCAAAAGTTTCAGATAAAAAGAACACTATAGTGCAAAGACATGGGATAATCTGTCCTATATTAAGTCTCATCATGATTGCCAATATGAATATAATATTTTAATTTTTGAATTGTGGAATTTAATAACTTTCACTTTTTAAATTATTAATTAAAACAGTGAATATTCTTGTGAGTAAATTTTCAGTGATGTTTGTCAGAGGAAAATTATGATCTCTTGAGTTCAAAATAATTATCAAATGTTGTATATATTTGTCTTTCTTTCTTATCTCTGGTACAGTAGACATATCCAAATTATTGATTTCTAAAACTGCACGGAGGAAAATGTTAAGCTAAATCCCATTAAGCTTAAACTCAAGCTCATACTCTTTTTATGGAACTCCTAATATTCAGTCCTATTTCAAGTCTACTTATTTGACTCCTTCCTGTAGAAAATCATTTTATACTTAATTAAACAGTTCATGAGATAATATTTTCTTAGCTATTTAACACTTCCAATTTTAATTTAACTTGTTTAGATTTTATTGAGCTTTGAGGCAGGCAGGAAAAAATGCACTCATATATCTTGTTCATACAGCTCATTTCTGTTTTATTTTTATAATTATTTGTCCTATTCTTCTAAGATGTGTAATAAGGTTAAAAAATAATCCTTCCATGTTTGTTGAGAGATGCCTCCACTCTTTGGTTGTGCCGTTATGCTTTTCATGAACATCTTTTAATTCTGATTTGTCCAATATATCACAAGCATTTTAAACCCCTAGCCACATTTCAATAAGGTCACCATAGTATTCTTTGCATATTTCGCTTCTTCATCCCCTTTATATTCTGGTTGCTTCCTAGAGATATTTCATGATATTTGTACAAGCAGGGTTTTTTTTCTGTGCAGTCAACAGTAATTCCAAGGTTATTTTCCTGGCTAGTGCTCTTAATCGAAATAGTTGTAGGCTATAGGAATAATTTGAATACTTACCCTGTTTGCTTTTCTTCATTTTTATTGATACTAAAATTCATTACTAATCATTTTACCCATTTAACTGCCACCTTGATTATTTCAAGTTTTTTGCAGCTGTAACTGGTCCTAATAATTGAATTTTTTGTCTTCTGTCAAACTTGCCAAATAGTCTCCTAACTTTCAAATTTTAGAAAATATATTAAGGAAAAAAAAATAAAAGCTGAACACTAATCCTAAATGATACTTGCTTTTAACTTTTTATAGTGGCTAAAACAGAAAGTTCACATTCAATCCTGGTTTTTAAATTTAGAACATCTTACTCCATAATACTCTTCCTGCTGCCTGTGGCTCTGCTTTCATTGAAACAACAGGACTTCCAAACTTCGAAAAACCTCTTAAAACCTAGCAGTTTTCATGTTTTAATAATATATATTATCTCTTTGCATGTTACAACATAATAGCAAATGTGTTTACTGAAAGTATTAGAGTTTTTCAAATACAACATGTTAATAAAACACAAGGATAAAAAAACGGATCATTCCATGATCATATGGAAAATGCAGTGTGAAAGATCAGTGTTCTGCAAAATCAGTGAAATTGTTTATTTTCTATTTCTGTGTGAAATCCAGGAAAGAAATCAATAGAAAATAGAAGAGCCTTGTAAAACTCTAAGTAGATCAAATAAGTCATCTAGTTAAAAAGTTTTTACTGTACTGACATGTTGTTAAGGTTTTGTTGCATTTTTAGGTTAGTTTTTTTTTTGTTTGTTTGTTTGTTTTTTTTAAATAGGCTTGCTAGTTATTCCAAAAAACGCTAAGAATGAATAATCTAGGGGTTTTTTGAGGGTTTTTTGTTTGTTTCTTTAACAGCATCTCCATTAGTTGAGGACTCACCACGTAAGACAGGAAATTATTGTAAAATCTATACCATTTAATTGCAAAGTAACAGGAGTCCTACTGGTTTAGCAAAGCAGCAAGGATTTCAAAAGTTATATTTAGGATACAGGGATTGGGGCCATTTTAAGATTAAAATCTGCTGACTGATAGCATTATGTACTCACGTTCCATTCTGTCAGCAGTAGTTCTATTCTGTCTGTAGGTATGTGTAGTAATTACTAACTCTATGTAAACCACATTCTGAGCTATATAATATGGGAGGACCTTCATCATGTGATGCTCTCAAAAACACACACAAAGAGGGTCAGAAGATTATGGCTTGAGACTAGATATTTTTGGTCCAAGTGAAAATGTGTTCAGATATTTTATATGGATGGAGTTTTGTAGATGTGCAGATCACAAAGTTGGTTGAGAATATTCATTAGATAAGCATCTTCTGCTAGGCAGAGAAAGCAATTGACTAAAAAATCAATATAGTACATTAATGTTACAAGATATATTTTTTACTTTCTCTCATTATTTCTCTAAGTACTCTAAGTTCTTTTATGATATTACTTCTATATTTAAAAGAAAAATCATGAACATGTTTATAAACAAACAGTAGTCTTGAAGAAATGAGAAAATTTGAACAATGTTGAGTTTAAAAAATCTAGATAAGATACAGAATAAAAGACACTTTACAGAATTGTCCTGTTCTACACTCAAAAGCTTTATAAAATGCAGTAAAGTATCAAAAGTTGGTCAGACATTTTTCAACCATTACACATAATGACCCTGAGATTAGCCCAGTTGGTCAGAGCATGTTGCTAATTACACCAAAGCTGTGGATTCAATCCCCATATGGACCATTCACTTAAGAGTTCAGCTTGATCATATTTGTGGGTCCCTAAACAGAAATAGGAAAAAACATGTTAAAAATGCACCTGACTAGTAGAGACTACATAAACAGGAGAATCTATCTAAAATTACATACACCTAGTACCTTAACTGCCTTATACATTAAATTTTTATGCTTTATTGAATATTTATAGAGTTTAAAATAACTTTATCGGTAAGGATGTTTTATTGCTGTAGGCATTTAGGCCCTGAAATACAAATACTTTGTGTTTAGCAGTATTTTTTGCAAAGCAGTTTCAGTCCGTCAGTTTTTTGACTGATTTCACAGTCCATTTTTTCAGACAGACCCCTTAATTTCTGAGCTTCCTTCTGAAAGCCTCACTGTACAGCTGCCCCTTTAGTATTCGTATCACTGCTCTGATCTGCCTGATAAGGAGCAAAAGATACTGAAGACTTGATTGTATGACAAAACACTATATAATGTTAAAGCCAAGTGTAGGAGAATAGATTATGGGACATTAGGAATGGGGCTGTGGCTGAGCCTCATCCCTAATGGTGTGCAGCTGTGTAAGACAGGTGAACAGCATTGAAGGAAAAGAAGCATGGAATGCTGAGGTGCATTCACCAATCAAAGAAGAGTAAGAGGGCACACAGGTATTATGCATGTGAGAAACAGGGTATAAAAGATGGTACTTAGGAATAATAGAGTGCTGATGCTTGTCACCATTATCTGTTTCAGTTGTATGTCCTCTATTGGACAAGAACTGAAGTTTAAGTCAATCTCTCTATACATAAGAGCTGAATGTGCAGCAAACTCTCTCTAACACTACTGAGGATATACACACGCTAAAAAACTTCAGATCCTTCAGGAAAAATGTAAACTTCCACACATGTAAATGTAAATTTCTGCTTATCTATGAAACCAGATAAACAACAACAAAATCTGAAACAGACAAACAAAACCCAAAAACGTTCAGAATGATATATTAGTTATAATATCGAGAAGCTTTCAGTAGAAGTCTAAGGATGAATGATAAAATTAAATATCAATGGAGAAATATTCAAATACTCAAAATCTCTGACTTTTAAAAGGTGGAACACTTGTTAATGAATGGCTAATAATGTCATCCACAAACATATAATATAATATATATATCTAATAAAATATAAGAATACATTTGTAGGAGGCAATATGTTTTTTTTAAAAAATGTGTCTTCTTTTTTGAAGAAAAGGGTTTTACCACCCTACCAAAAATTTTATTCTATTGCACATTGCCCAACAGGAGAAATGATGAATTATTCTATCAATTCAGCAAATAGTTTTCTAAAAATATTATATTTGGTGTTTTTCTCTTTTAACAGTGCCATTCCCACTTTTTCTGTTTCCCACGTTTCATTTATTAATTCAGTCACTGACTGAAGTGTAACCTGTTCACCCAGAGGGTGCTTGGGCGCTGGAACAAGCTTCCCAGGGAATAAGTCCCAGTACCAAACCTTCCAGAGTTTTAAAAGAGTTTGGACAAGCCATCAAGCGCATGGTCTGAGTTTTCGGGGCTGTCCTGGGAAGGGTCAGGAGTTGGACTGAGTTTGACTCAGTGGTCCTTATTGATTCCTTCCAAATTAGAATATCCTGTGAATCCATGATTTTGAGAGTGTTTCAACTAGTTCTAAATCCAAAAAGAATCTGATTTAGAATGCCCTAACTATTATTCATCTTGTAAAGAGGCTTCTGAACATTTGAATAAAGTGCAAAGATTTGCAAGGGACAGTCTTCTTATTCAGAAACATGCACATTGAGCTTGCTGAAAATTGTTAAAAGAGAAAAACACCAAATATAATATTTTTCCAGTGCAGACATATATTCTTAACCTGTTTACATGTCATAGGACAACAGTATCAGTATCAATTCCCTGTTTAAAAATTCAGGATATTTCAACATTAAATTAATTTTGCTTCTTTAAGAAATGAATACAACAGTACAGAAAAGATAAATACAGCATTTAAATTTCCATTAGGATCATTTTTTTCTAATTTCCCCAAACACTTCTTTTAAAAGGTGGCAAAATCTGTAGCCTATATGCCTCATGCAGTGTATTTAACTAAAAGAGTATAAAACAACAAAATGAATGCACGGATTTCAAGGTTATCCCAGCCAGTCCCAACTTTGGAAATTACAGTGGCAGATGCTTCCCCTATAATTTCTGGCATCATTGGAGCACAGTCTTACTACTCATTTTGCTTCATTAAATGTCTTTTTTCAGGTAATATATATGACATTTTCCCTATCTAAATATAAATTAAAATTATACTGTCCAATCTGTTAATTATATATTTAATTCAAGATTTACATAAATAACAAAAAGTTCTTGGGGTACCTGTATTTTCTATGTGTTTCATCTGAGTAGCTTTTTGTTCCAGTGATTACAAATAATTAGGATGATCGCCCTGAGAATACCTCCACTATTGTGCTTTGCTCCTTACCTTGATTATATCCATTTCTTAGGGGACATTCCTTTTAGAAATTAAAGAACCTTTAATTTGAATCATTTCCAGTAAACAAGAATAACTCCTGTTAGGAATTATATCTAGTACTAAAGAAGCACAGAAAATCAAAATCATTGACTAATTCCTGTGTTTCATTTTAAGGGAATATTGATGCTCTCCGAATTTAAATAGTTATACAGTAGACTAAGAGGTTTTTTTTTTTTTTTTTAAAGTGGTTGTTTAGAATATGCTATTAAATATGATGAGGTTACCAGACACACAAGAAAAATATACTGCACATATATGCTATCTGTCCTTAAATATGTGTATACAAAACAGCTTAATATACATTATTTGCATATAATATGTGCACACCACTATATGCACATATACCATAAGAAGAAACATATTTATAATAAAATATATGTCATTGTCATTAGGTATAGCTACAGCATTTTTATGCTCTTGTAGGAATGTGTATGTCCTTTAACAGTTAGTGGTATTAAATGAGAATAGTCTATCACTATGTAGGAATATATTTTTATGTTTTTTCACCTTTTTTTAATAGCCATAAAATGTAATGTTGACATTTATAGTACAAATGGCTGCAAATATTCATAAAAAGATTAAATCTCTGGTTTTAAGTAGGGATACATAAAATAAAAATTCTCTCTCTTCTTGCAGATTTAACCTGTAAACACTAATGCAAAACTTACAAATTGCATAATAGAAAAAGAAATATTAAAATTATTTCTTGCTCCAAATAAGTAAGGAATGAAATTGACACTCTGTAAGGCTTATGTAATGATCATAATGAGATTTTCAGAGTATATTGTAAAACTTTATTAAGGGGGGTGGGAGGGGTGGGTGGGTGGAATATTTGTATTCCAGAATAAGTAAACAGAATTCTTCTGTTTGGTTTTTTTTGTTTTTTTTTTTTTTTTTTTTTTTTTTTTTTTTTTTTTTTTTTTTTTTTTGGTTTTTGTTTTTGTTTGTTTGTGGTTTTTTTTTGTTTTTGTTTTTTTTTTTTTGTTTTTTTTTTTTGTTTGTTTTTTAAATTTTTAGTTTTTAATTTGTCTTTTTTCAAAAAGTACAGGAGGAAACAAGCACAAAACTTCATAGATTTGGAAAATAATTGCTTTCTCCACATCATCTTCAGCCCTGTAAGACTGACCAAAAGGCCTGGTCTTTGAGTTGGCTTGGGTCCAGGTGCTGTTTTTGAAAATACCTCCCAACTTTGCTGACCTGTATCCAGATGTACTATGTCACTATCGTTATGTCTGCCATGATGCCTGAGCAATGATTCCTTTACTGCCACCAAAGCAAAGTCATCTTTTTCTTATCTTCTTTTTCATGGGAATAGTAATTGTTTGGAGAATTATGGGGGCTGTTGTTTGGAGAAGAATTGAGTAGAATCAAATATACCATTCATAGTATATATGATGAGGAATAAACCTGAAACTTTTTTTTTCCCCTCTCTGTTTTTTGGCCTAGATAAGGGATATCCCATTATTTTCATGGGGGAATTCTAATGTGTAATGGGATTATTTAAATATATTTTTTGTAGAAATCTCTGAATTCATTTGGCTTAGTAATTCAAGATGTAGGGATTTTGAGTAAATTACCTAACATTCGATATTTGATAAAACAGACATACATTAAAGATCATTAAGGTGCTCAAAGTTGTAATGCTTGATACAGCAGCATGAAGTATTGCATATTTCCTAGAATTTTGGTGATACTGTTTCTTTCCAGGAAAACTTGGACATACAACAAGTACAATTCACCTCCTCAGTTGAAGAGTTTCTTCCTAGAATGATGACTTTCTCAGTGTATAAATTCCTCTGAGGAATTTTGGGTGGATATATTCTCTCTACAACTGAATTTAATGTCTTTTATGTTCATAGAAGCAGTAAAACATCATAATAGAATAGGCAGTGAATCCCTATTGTGCATAATTCCCACATTATAATTTCAGTAGACACATTATGTTTGGCACTTGAATGATGGTTATTGCTACACTGTGGGAAAACTGAAATGAAAGAGTAATAGAGGCAGCCTTTTGAAAACTATATTATTCAGTCAAGTTTGACTTACAAGGTTTTTGACATTCTCTAGTTCTTCCACCTTCTGTAGGCTTCACAGTTTTTTATTTCTTTTGTTTCCCACATTGTCATGGTTTAATCCTAGCCAGTAACTTGATATCACAAAATGACTCACTCAATTCCTGCAGTGGGATGGAGAAGAGCAGCAGAATAGTAAGAATCAGAAAACTGGTGGATTGAGATAAGAACAGTTTAAAAGATAAAGGAAAGGCTGGACATGCAAGCAAAATAAGAAATTCATGCACTAATTCCCATCAGCAGATCAGCGTTCAGCCATATCCAGGAAATCAGGGATCCATCACACATAACAATGACTCAGGCAGACAAATGCCGTCCCTCCAAATGTTCCCCCAGCTCCTCTTCCTTCTACTTTCTCCAAATTTATATTCTAAGCATGACATCATATGGTCTGGAATATCCCTTGGGTCAGTTGGGTCAGCTGCCCCAGCTGTTTTCCCTCATACCTTCCTGTGTAGCCTCACTGGTGGGGTGGGATGGAGAACAGAAAAGACTTTGAGGGTCTGTAAGTTCTGCTCAGCAGTAATGAAAAAAATCCCATGACACTGAGTTTTCAACAACATTTTCATAGCAAATGCAAAACACAGCCCCATACCAGCTAATGTGAAGAAAGTTAACTCTACCCCAGCCAAAACCAGAACACACAGAGACAGATATGTTCTCTGGTGTTACTTCTTTTCCAGGCTTATTAATAATATTTTTAAAAAATTTTTGGTTTCTGCATGAAAAATTGTTTCCTTCAGTCCATCAGAAAATTACTTTATTTAGAATATTTATTTCCTTCTTTTTCCTAAGGTAAAGATATTAATTGCTTTTTTTCATTCTTAATAATTAAGAGAAATATTATAGTGTTGAAAACTTGAAATTCACAATGCCAATACAAAAAATATTTCACAAATTACTCAGGCATATTAATGTACTCTGTTGAAGACAAGAAAGGCAAATCTTCAGTTCTATCCAGACATAGTAATGGAAACTTTAACAGCTTAAAAATGACTGAAGATTTAAAAAGGTAATTATCTACAATAGTATCCAAAAAAATTAGACCAAGAAAGATAGTTATAATTTGTGAGGGAACCCCAAAATAAATGGGAAGTTGGCAAGAGCAAAAACACAGATCTGATCAATGTGATTAATGCTGTGTTCTCCTTTAATTCTGTCTGAAATGGCAGGTTTTATTCAGTTCTACATAGTTTACATACATAGGTGTATTCTTCTTGGTATACAGCACAGAGAAGAATGCAAACACTTATTGTTGAACAAACTCTTAAGGCAGCTACTGTGTCCCCATTAATTACTGTACTTGCTAACTACTAGAAAACCCTCTGACCCTGGCTAACACCTTAAACTGTGTTTCTAACTGCACCATAATCTTAGCACTGAATTTCTACCTGCACCATGGGACCCAGTCTGGGTGATTCAACTACAGTCCAAGTACAAATCATGTCCACCCTCTCTAAGAAATTCTGCAACAGTTATGTGTTCATTAAAAAAGTGGAAAGGAAACTTAACTTACTTACAAATTTTATAAATATCAAGTGCAGACTATAGAAAGAGGTATGTTCAGAATGGATATTGGGCTCATAGTTCAACTCTTCCTGTTCTTTTTGGGCCTGTGAATTCAACCTTCCTGAAGTGGAACTAAATCAGATGTCACTATTTGACTGCAGGTTCTGGATCATCAAGTAACTGTGGAAAATTCACAAGACTACCTTATTCTTCAGCCATTTTTAAGAGGATAATTATTTTAATAGATAAGGACTAAAACTAGTGTCAGTCTCTTAAATGAGTTTCACAGAAATGTAATATCCTATGAAAGATGTCAATTTCAAATACACATTTTCGAGGCAGAGTTGAGTGATAATACTTGTTTCAGCATGCTGCTTGAAGTGGATCATAACACAGATACCTTGTTTGATATTTTCTGCTGCTGTATACATAATTTGAAAACATCAAGTAATGACTGTTTCATTGCATACAATTCTCATTTTTCTGCATTTTTGAGAGGAGAGGTGACCCTTGAAGCTGATTCAATTTAGTTGCTACTCTTTGTCACTAAATCCATTCCATCCACATTTTCTGACCAGTCAAAAACAATTGGATATGTGTTGATGGATGCTTGTTTAATGTTTCCTGTGGTTAGTGTGGTTCCTTGCTTCTGTTCATCCTTGAGAAACAACTCAATATTCTCAAGTGCTTGCTTCCTTTTGCTTTATTTTTTGAGAAATTGGAACAAACATTCTGACTCTGGCCTCACTCCCTTAAAAGTGCCAATATTTTTGGATCTACTGAATTGTTTCAAGATTCTGCTATTCTTTAAGACTATTTTTTTTTCCTAAAATATATTAGTTGTTGCTGAATAAAACACAATACCCACATTTCCCCTCGTTTCATCCTGTCTCTGTCCCTATCTGTATGTCTCCTACATCCAGGAGCCTAAAAAATTACAGAACTGGGAGAAAAAGAAAAATTAGCAGGAGAGTCTTTGGATTTTCATATCAGCTTTCAATCTACTTGTTATCACTCATGAAATACAAAGCAGATTAAAAGATAGTAGAGAATTCTAAAAAGCTATTTTTTCAGTGGAGTACAGTGTTCTAAATACTTTTCTGGAATGGAGCTTTGGATCCTACATTCGTAGGAAATTGTTTTATTACACAGTTCTTTGTGTGGTTTTTAAGCGTATTGGTCTGTTTATAGTGCAGTCTGTAGCATAAAACTGTGCCATATTCTGACTTACTAAGATCTATTTCATTTGTGAAGAAGGAATAGCAGGTAAACAGCTTTTCTCTTCAAAAACAAGTAACTAGCTTTTGAAATGTGCTTTCCTTTGGAGTTGTTACTGCTTTTAGTGATGACAAAGAATAAAAGACTACTTCCACCTTGTATTAGTGTGTTATAACATTCAGCTGATATTCCTTTTTCCTTTAATTGGAATAATTGAAATTCATCCTTGTATGTCCTACAGGAAAACATAGTCACAAATTTATTTTGATTTATTTGGTTATATTTTAGTAAGTGAAAATGTTCCAACATGGGATCTGACAGATTCTGGGGTTTGAGTCAACAAATTCCCATAATAAATATTTTCTGTCTTTTCCCTTTTTGGGTCCATGAACCTTCCTATGTAAGTTACCATGAGCTCTGTTAACAAAATGGAACTAAAAATTCAAAACAACAATGAAAACATTATACCAATAGATTATTTAGAAGTCACACAATTTATTTTTAATAATAATAGATATAATTTATTATATGTTTCAACTATGCTGTCCTTTAAATATTGGATTGCTTCATATTCTCTTTTGGATTTTTTCTAATACTCATTAGAATGTATATTCATTAACTTCACAGAAAATTTATTTTCTAAGTACTAACAAAAAAAGCAAAAATGTGGTGGTCATTTAGCAATTTTTTTTTCCAAGGAAATGACTACCATTTTTGCTATGTGAGAAAACACAATTTTGTTGAAATACCTTACAGCTGAGAAAAGTGAAGTGTAAGCTGTACTTGCTAGTTTATCAATATCTTTTCTTCTTCCATGAAGATTTTATGGGTTTTCTAAATATTTCCCAAGCCCATTAGACCTCTTCATCCTCATCACCACCACCACTTTCCATCTGCTTCACATTTCTTGTCAACCCTTTTGCACTTTGGGTGCAATATTATTAAAAAATAGCATCAAATGGTCTTATTCTGACTGGTTAGGAGTATTAGAGGGTACACTAATACCTTATGGCAATTACAGTATCTAAAACTGAAAAATCTGTTCCAAAAATGCAAAAAGTGAAAACATCTGTTTCATTAAAGTAATCAGGTCAAAAAACATTTTAGTTCAAAGGTAATAAAAAGTGACACAGAAAGATAAATAAAACAGAGACACAAATCTCATCAAGAACATAATAACTGACTAAAACTCCTCAACCACTTCAGCCACTAATTGATGTACCATTAAGAAACTACCAGCAAAGGTAAGTTTGTTTTTTGGGGGTTTTTTGGGGTTCTTTTCATTTTAAGGTAAACAAAATCTTAAATTCAGATCAAAAATTCATTTTAATTGAGCTGTTACTAAGAGCATCTCAAAAGCATGATACTAAGATGTCAAAGAATTTCAAAATACGATACCTTTTGTTTTCATAGAATCATAGACTCATCAGGGTAGGAAGAGACCTTTATCAAGTCCAACCAATGACCTAGCACTACCCCTTTAACCCCTAAACTGTATCACTCAGAAACAGTTTTAAAATTAATCTTGTTGCTTATTATCCATACTATTATTATTCTCTCTTAGGGAGTATCACGTGAGGGTTTGCTTTGTACAAAATATTTAATTCAAACTTATGATATTGCTCACAGCTGGGAGAACCACCCTCTATCAAAATCATTTTGAAATACAAGAGGTGGCAATCTTACTGGAGAAGCTGTAGCAGTTTCCCTTGGAGGAAAGGATATCAGAGAGTTATAGTGTCTGACAACCAATTTTTTTTTGCACAATGGGGTTGCTATCAGCAGTCACAATCTATTTATAAGAGTGCAAAGGACAGCAAAGGCGGCTAAAGTACACTGTCATTCTTGCAATAGTTAGCTCAACAGGGGTGGAGAGGAGTCCAGACACTCTCCACGAGACTGTGTGGGGTCATGTAAAGGTCATGTCAAAGTTATTCAGAACATAATCTCTGGGCAAAATTCTACCTTGATCTGTCAGAGGGCTTGACCCAGATAGAGATCCAGAGAGAATAAGTTATTGCAGATCTTTAGTTCCTGGTGCTGAGCAGCCTCAAACAAGGAGGAAGTGCTCTGACCACACTGCTGAACTGCCATGAAGGGTAGCTGGAAGAAGAGATGGACAGATCATACACCAACTGCGAGTACTAAAAAAATTATAGGGTCTTCACAGAGAGTCTCCCGGGGAAGGATCCTGAGTCTGTGGTACAATGGAGGGATGCACAAAATAATTTTTCCAAAGATAGCAGTGGATGCAGACTCCCAAAGTACAGTTGTCTGGAAACTTGAAACTTTTACAAGCATGAAGGATGCTTTTCTAGTTGCAGCTCTATGCTTCAGGACTTGTATAGTGCAATAGAACTTGATGGTTGTAGACAAGACCTGTCACAGCAGGCATCAGAGTCAGAAAAGCATCAACCAAGTGGTTGCATAAAGAGAAAAATCCAGATGAAACTCACTGGGAACCTCCTCCAGGAATAAAGCAAACCAGACACCAACTTGTCTTATGTGTTTTGGGAGATCAGATGCTCATGGGGAGCTCAGACCTAGGATGTTGCAGAAAGACTCAAGATCTGTCTGGCTCTTGAAGCATTGCTCCTTGCTGCTTTGCTATGATGTGAACCAGTTGCACTGTCAGAGAAGACATGAGGTGTCATCAAGAGTGATTTCATAGCTTTTGGACTGAGGAGTGGCAGCTCTGTGATATATATCAATAATGTCGTGACAGGGGAAATAAGGAGCTAAGGTATTCAGTGGATTAATTTATTCTGCAGAGGTCCTGTTTCAAACTGCTCTTTGGCTTTTATATGGGACTCTGAGTCCAACAAGGACTATTGGACAAGGACCAATATGTCTGACAGGTAGGGCATGAGTATATTTCGAAACAGGGTTGCTAACCTAGTGAGACATTTTCAAAGAAGTTACACTGAGGAATGCTTCTCATAACCTAAGTGCAATGAAGGCATGTCAGGCAGTGAGGAAGTAGTGAGCACCTGTCATGAGCTGATTGATACAGGATGGAATTCACTTCATTTAACTGTATAGATATCTCCTAAGCTGGTGCCTCTAGTTTCTGATTTTCAAATTTCCTTATTCCTATCTAGATTAACACTTGGTTTGGCTGAAATCTAACAAATCACATGCATTTCTGTTAGATAGGCAATATTCTTTAATGTTGCTTATTTGGAAGATGTCCAGCCAAGTTACTTCTGTGAAAGGCACCCTCACATTGTCAAGGGGCTAACTTTTAAACCAGATTGGCTAAATGTGCTATATTTCTCTTCACTTATTACAAGCATAATCTAAATAATTGTTTTAACTGTAGACTTGTATCTTGTAGATAATTAGGCTATAATCAGGTGAATCCCACCAGCATTATTCCCTTAATTTCACAATCAGTAAGTGACACAAAAAATGGATACAGTAGTCAGTCCAGTGAAGTCCATTGCAAGTAATATAAGAATATAAAATAAAATAAATTGTTGCCCAACAACAGAGTAAGGGACATCAAAGTTGCCAGACAAATAAAAGAGTTACTGAGACATGACCTATGTAGTATCTAGTTATAAAAATCCACTTTATATATAAAAACTAGAAGGGAAAACTCTCAAGTATAGAAATGTATGACATTTTGTTTTGTTTTTATTCTCATGTTAAATCATGAAAAGCAGAAGAAATAAGTGCAGACCCTTATATGTGAAGGCAGTTCTGCTATACATATTACTCTGACATATAACGCTAGTGTTCAGGCTATGAATATATTCTCAAGAGGAAAAAAAACATTCAGAAAAAGCAAATGAAAGTGCAAATACTAGTCCATACAGTGGGGAGGATCAACAAAATTCAGACTGAATCCTTATTACAAACACTGATTTCTGTGAGATAAAAGTGCTAGGTGAGGTATTTTTATCTTTCTTAAAGACCTTAATTTCCTGGAGTACCTAACATTTACCCGAGCAGATGATGTGGTAACAGCATAACGAAAAACTCAAATGAAATGTTTATTGACGAGAAACAAAACAAAACAAAACAAAAAGTCTATTTTTCGAAGTAAGAGATCATACCTCCTCTCCTTTTCCTTGCCAAGAAAAAATTGTTAAGACTTGAAATGTATTTAAAGTAAGTAAATTCCTCTCTCATCACTCCTGTGATTTTAGTGAAAAAAATTGAATCAAATTACCTTGCTCTCAGGGAAAAAAATATTTCTTTCTTTTTCCAAAGGCCTGTGTGATTTACATATCTCACTTCAATATATACAATGTTCTGCTCTTAGGCGATAGAGATAAATGTATTACATTATCCACAAAAAAGCCTGTCATTGTGGAAGAAAAAGTGTAAGGAACTCAAGAATCTTTGAATCACTTGTCTGCTTTTCCAAGTGGAAAACTTTCAATATTTTAGTGCTTTCAATATATTTTTCCTGATATTTCAGATATGTATGTGATAATCCTTTACTATCAGTTTGAATTACGTAAGAAGAATATTCTTTAGGATACCTAGCTAGCAGTTTCTTTGAGAACAAGGTATATCTCCAAATATAGATCCTTTCCCTAAAAGTAGAAATCTGCATTTAGTCCTAATTTGTCTGCCTCTGAAGAAACAATATTGATTCTGAATATCTATACACATTGGCATTCAAAGCAGGTAAGTTCTCATCAATGATACCTTCTTAGGACATTAAAGCAACAGCAGCAGGGAGATATGTCCCTAGAGCAGGTAGCAGTTTAGCTCACTCAAACCCACCTGCCCACCTCCATTTCACTTTGCTGTAACTCCCTCTGTGTCACTGCCCTCTGTTAAAAAGACCTCAGAGCATCACTCTCTTCCTGCCTGCCAAGACCTCTGCTCAAAACTGGTTGAGGGGAAAAAATCAAAGAGCTCTGTAAAGACAGAAAAATAAAAAATCTTTTTCAAGTTGCACTGGAGGTAGAAATGGAACTTTGTGTACCTGCAGGTCATTGTCAGTACATCTGCCACCTCTGTCCCAGCTGGCACCTGGGAAGCACGGCCAGCTGTGGAGTTGGTACAAGATACACAGAGCACTCCTTCAGGCACATGGCCAACTGGGAACATGTGATAGGGGGCAAATGGATAGGAATGGAAATGGTTGGCCTAATTGGAGTTGAATGAATGTTCCTATTAACCCTAGACATTGCAAGGCTTCTTTTTCTTTCTATATTTTTTTTCCCTGCGAAGGTACTCTCATATGTCAATTTTTTGGCCTTCTATTAGTGCATACTCTTGTATAATTCGACTTTATGAGCGTTTGGAGGCAATGAAGACTAAAATAATCAAATGAATTGAAAATACAAAGAACATTTTAGAGCATAATCAATTATGTTTATTGTCTCACTAATTTTTGTGCCGTTTCAGTTTAACTAAAGCTTTGCTGACAATATTTGCTTTAAAACATATCAGGTATTCATTCTCATTGTCTTTAAAATAAAAACCTGTGCAGAGAGTCTGCAATACCTTTGGTGTTATTACTTTCTCTATTATTTTTTTTTTTTTTTTTTTTTTTTTTTTTTTTTTTAATCTTGAAAAGAAATTATATAGTTACTGCTCTGAACTCTTAAAAGTACTTTGCATAACAGCCAACAATGATCAAGCCATATTCTAAACAAATTTGAAGAAACTGTTTGCTATAGTCCATGAAAGCAGGACAATTGATTAAAATATTTCTGCTTTGAACTTTTGTAGAAGATATTAGCATTTACAAACCATGTCATACGTTGTTTAGAGAGCAATCTTTTAGCAACTGTTTTTCTTAAGAATGCTAGTTCTTTTTAATCCTTTCCTTTGTTCTTTTTTTTGGGTTATTTTGAATTTTATTTATTTATTTATTCATCTGATTTTGATTATTCATTTATACACATTTTTAAAGTATCTGCAATTATGCAATTATATGCTTATATAAGTTTTGTGTAAAGAAAAAGGAGTGAGTTCTTCCCAAAAGAATGGGCCGTTTCTCCACTGAATTATGCAGCCCAGATTATTTTTTATTCCAGGAAAAATCCAGAGTGAACCTTTTGGTCCTTTTCCTCTATTAAAGAGAGAACATGTAGAATAAACTCAGACTTTTTTGTTCATGCAAAGAAAGAGTCTCATAAAGAAGGCCTAATTAATTACAAGAACTGTAACACTGCCATAGTGTATTCTTACTGCTATATCTTTTAAACAGCGGCTTTATGATTCCATGGATTTCTGGAGATGTTTCAAATGGAACAATCCAAACTTAAACGACACAAAACATTATTGAAAATATTTGTAACATTCTGCTGGTCCACTAAATTGATCCTTAATTTTCACAGGTTCTTTTTAATTGGTTCTTACCCACCTGAACATTTAAATAAAAGATTAGTTTTTGTCATGTATGCAAATGACACATAAATGAGTTCATGTAATTTGTATGATTACACATTTTGAAGAGCTGAACTGAAACAAAAAAAAATTTCCACGTTTCCCCAGGTGTGATGTGATACAAAAATAATTCAGCTTGGTTTTTCTATGACCCTTTCCATGAAGTTTCACCTGAATTTTCTACAAAAGAACAATACTTCATTAGTAAAATAGCCTTTCAGTTGTGAGGGGCATAGACTTTGTGTTTCAGGAAGGGACCATGAGAAACAAAAATATCATCTTGATTTCAGTGTTGGAGACTTATAAAAAGAGAAGAAGTCTAAATTATGTAAAACTTACTAGGATTATGATATGAATGCCTGTTTGTATTAATGTCTACTGGTTAAATCATACTTTCTTGTGTAAAGAGATGAACACTTTTCTCAAAGTCCATTTTGATTTGCATCTGAAAAAAAAGTGTTTTTTCCAATCCAAAATATCTGTGTTCATGCCTGAGCTGGTGGACAAGATAGGGTAGCCAGTGGTCAGAGAAGAGTCTGTGCACTACTAAGGGAACAGGTCTGCTCTATCTCAATGTCACCTTGTATAACCTACATCTGATGTTCATAGTAGAGAGCTGAAAAAAATGAAAATTTACTGTGTCAGTCTTCAAGTCTGGAGGGAGTAGACAGGATGGGAGAACATAACCTCAAAACATATTAGTTGAAATTGGCTTGTAGTCATTCTCTTACACAGAGCTGCAAATATTAAGGACAAGATTTACTATCTTGATCTTCTCAAATGTGAATAAGAAAAACATGAACAGCTGCTTTATACCACCACAAATTTCAGTGACAGAGATGGTCATTCTGAATACTCTGCTCCAGCACTTTCTTTTCAAGTTCATGTCATACATAAGGTTTATCTGAAAGGCTTGAGGAAATTGTTATATGTTTAAAGACAGCTCAGCTCATTTCAAAGACTGCAGGCACCGGTTAGTCCATTGCCTCCTGTGGAAGTTTTTTCCAGTGTTTAATTACCATCACAGCTAGGAAAATGCACCTTATTTCAAGATTGATTTTTTTTTTCATTTCAACTTCCAATCTCCTAATCTAGTTTTGCTTATGTCAGCAATGTTCTACCACACTGGTATAACATCGCTTTGTCTATGAAGAGCAAACATTTCTCAATGTTATCTTAAGTGAAAGGAGTATTTTAGGAATTTAGGTTCCACATTGTAAAGCTTACTTCCTGGTTTTGAATTATTTTCTTAATTAATACCTAATACCATAAAATGTTCTCTTCCATCTGCATGATAGTTTTACTGTTAGCCTTGACAAGGGATACAAATGTCAAAAAAAAGGAGATTCATCCATAGAGGAATTCTGAGTGGAGAAGCATTTAATTGACAAGAAGCATTAATCGTGCCTATTTTGAACTGGCTAGTCCAAATAGACCTCACAAGAGTCCTTTTGTCCATGACTAGGTATGGTGTAATGTGAACTTTTGTATGATCATTTGATGTATGATTGTAAAAGCTAATTGGTGATTGCAAAATAAAAATTTCTATTACTAATCATTACTTCATTTGATCAAGTACTTTGAATAGCCTGTCCTGGAACTAGTCAGACAACATTAAATGAAGAAAGAAAAAGAAAAAACCTTATTCAATATATTTTCTCATGGCTGTTTTCTCTTCTTTGTTATTTAATGAATTTTTAGATTTTCCTTATGTATATTCATTGATGCTTAAGTAAATATTGAGACGTCTAGGAAGAAGGCTGAGGAGATAAATATTTATTCCAAACTTCTGTCACTAATACTCAATGACTCTCTTGTCGCAGTGACAATTTCTTTCCTTCACAGAGTGACACATTCAGAGAGTTGAAATATTTGCTGTCATTGCGTAATAGAAATGTGATATACGAAAAGTAATTTTTTGGAAAGAGATTGTTCTTTCTGCCCAAGTTCTATTGCAAGAAATTAACTAGCAAAAGGTTATACATCTGTTGCAGAACAAAAGTTATGTTTCTTCATTCCAATCTCCAGTTACGGTAGGGAGGGAAAGTTCAAGTTCTTGTCCTTCCAAGAACAAAATCAAAACTACTAACATATTTAAAACTATTGGTGGTCAATCTAATTACACATAATTTAAAATTACCATAGCAAGTTCAAAGTAATCATTCCTTCCTTTCTAAAATCTGTCTTGTTTTTTTTTTTTTTTTTTTCCTGAGGCAATACTACTTTTCTCTAATGATAGCAGGCTCACATTAAAACCTGGTTTTCCACCCCTTTAAATATGTTGACACAACTTACTTTAGATGGAATTTTAGGAGATTTCTGAATTAAGAGCTCCAGTTTAATTAAAAGCTGTAAAGACCTGAGAATTAAAATTGATATCACCCGTAACCTGGATTATAATATGCATAGACCAAGTAGTCTGCTTAGTAGCACTTCTGCAAGGGTGTCAATCCACTCATATAAAAGACATGTTCATATATGGACTGTCCTGTATATCTCTATTCAAGCACTGTAATTTGTCAAGATGCTCTTGTTATAGAGCATTTGGTACTAAATTAAAAATGTGATAACAATTACTGAACTACTGTAAACATTCTCTAACAATTAAGAGTATTCTGAAAATTGTGTTCATTTTTTCATTTGACTATGGAGAAGGACTAGGAAGCATAAACTAAGACAAGCATTTTCAAGTAGAACTATTTCATAGCACTGAAACCTTCTCAGAAGGTGTTACTTATACTGTTTGCTCTTCTTTTACTATTTACTTAATGAATAGAGAAGAGGTTGGTATTATTGAAGAAGTATTGAAGAAGGGAAATTAGTCCTTCCGTAATGATTAACTGAACGTGCTAAGAAACAGAAGTTTCCATGTAGAAGAACATATTAGTCAGAGAAAAAATTAATCCCTAATTAAACATGTACGCCAAGCAGAGATGCTTCTGTGAAAAGCAGGCTGCTGGCAGAACTTGGGAAGACAGAAATAAACTTTTAGGTAGCAAAAGGGAAGAATATGTTCAGGGAAATAGGTAAAGTGATTTGAAAGTCTTTTGGTTTTGATATATCGTATTGTTAACTTTGAGGCTTCTCTCCACAAAGAATCAACTACTTCAGTTAATATTCCAATAACAGTTGGATTCCTACATATTTACCTTTCTAACTTGTGTAATCCTTCAAGAAACAGGTTTGGACAGGTCCAAAGACAGGCCTGGATGATGTTCTGTCAGATAAAGTGACAGTAACTCTTATCAAAAGACTCCCTATTCCACACCAACAAAGTTATACTTTATTATTGTTGGGTTTTGCTGTGTTACTCCAGTGCTCTTCATGGTTATAAGTTCTTCGTTACTTTTTTTTTTTTTCATTTAATTTTTTTTTCTCCTTGTTTCTTGTCTAATCTTCAACTTATCTTTCTCAGATTTTTGGGGACAAATATTCCCTGAAAATAGTTTATTTGTATAAGATCAGTGAATTGTCCTAAAGACTATCGAATAAGGGGTATTCTGAAATCTCCAGTTCTCAGAACATTTTAACTAGTATGGAACTATATTCCAGCCTATTCTGGAATTAAATAAAGGTCATAAATAAGAAAAGAACATTTATTTCTTCAATTAAATTACCTTTTCACACTGTTTTATTATTGTTGGGAATTTACTTGCAAATAAGAATAAATATTCATCTTCGCTAAATGCATTTACAAGATATTTTAATGCATAAAATTCTTGTTACAACTGTACAACCAATTTCCTATAGCATGCTTTTGAATATAAGTTCCCTATAAATATACATGACATTGTATTTTAAATGAAGAGATTTTGCATATTTGTGCCTGTAGACAATCTCTTTTTCACCTTTAAAAGTGATTTCATTTAGAACAAGTTACAGGTTTTGTGGCTATTCTCCTTTTCAAGGCTAGATACAGTGAAGCAAATCTCCTTGGTATAAGTTTACACAGTTTCTTGAAAAGACATTTTTCTGCTAATCTGCAGTAGAAAATAATTTCTATTTTTCACATCACTTAAAACAATTTTTTAGTGTAGAGGTTAATGTTGATTGATAAGAATTTATCAAAAAAAATAAATTTGTAATGTCTGTATGGGGGTGTTCTTGAGGACAATGCTTAAGCCCATAATAAATGTTTTTTTGTGGCTAGATATCTTTGAGATATTTTACTGCCCACATAAAAATACATTGATCAAAATATTTGATTCATAGTTTAAATAGAAGCTACTGAGATTAATTTGCAGATATAGACTCTTTTAATGTTATTTTTAAAAAGCTAAAACTATAATCAGTACAACACTGAGCTCTTGAAAGACTCCCAATAAAAGAAAATGCTCAGTTATAGGGTAAATATTATCATTTTACCTTCACATTCTATACAGCTATGGAGACAAAAAGAATAGATCAACTTAAATGCTATATAACACAATGCATTTGAATATTATAAAAGCTGTCATTCTAAGACATAAGGCAGTAAACCAAGTATGATTTCAACTTTAATGTTAGTTTCTCTACTTTTATGAATTTAAACATGGCCATTAATGCCCTTTTTGTGATTTAATTTCTTCCACAAATATCCTTAATTGCTTACTATGTCATATAATATTCAATAAAGCAAAGCAATGAAGCAAAAAAGTAGCAGGACCTCTTAAAAAGGGGAAAATTAAAGTCTTATGAAGACAAGAGTGAATAATGCCTTGGTGCTAATTACAGTGGTATAGCCAGAGCATATAAACAGTGTGAAACCTCATTAAGCTCAATTAAAATGTGAAATTAGAATTTATCTGGACAGAGAGATGAATTTTAAAAGTGTGGTTTTATTGGCCTTCACTGTCAACCTTTACTTCTCAGTGGGGAGTATTGTCATAGGGTTTGGTTACCAAATAATGTACAATGAATGAAGGTTCCCTTTCAAGTTTTAAAGAGCAGTAGATGTCCTATATATTGTATACAAGAAAATTAAGATGTGTTTTGATGCTTTTATAACTTTACCAGAAAAATCCTATTAATAATAATGTTTGCAATTAAAAAAAGAAGAATAAATAAAGAAATAAAAAGGAAATGTTTAGAGATATTTTAAGTGTTCCAGCAGAAATTAGGAATTTTGCTTGTTCTGTGGCCTAATTTCTGTACTCTCATACGTAAAAATGCACTTCAAAACCTGCATTTCTCTGTTAGTCTCTGCAAACTATATACATAATTAAAAATCATTACACAAATAATAAAGGACAATATTATTATCTTTCTTTTATTTAGTAACTGGGTGGCTCAATTTCCCTGGGTGGATGAGGCATATGCTAAAACAGTTATGTCTGCTTTTATTAATGGTACATTATTGTGCATTAAACATCTATTTCCTCATTTAGCAAATATGATGATGGGACACTGAGAAAATGGGGCAATGGTCAAATGAGATGGATGTGTTGTCTGATAAATGTTAATGAGAACACCGACTGCAATAAAATAAAGATCATAAATCAAGAATGTATGTCCCCATCTTGGCAAGTCATAAGCATATGTTTAATCTTAAATAAGTAATTCCACTGATTTTAGCAAATTTAGATTACCACCTCTCTTTTGCGCCTTCCTTGCTCCTCTAAGAGCAGGCAAAGCAGCTGACTCCACTTACTGAAACTAACCTGTTGGGGGTTAAGTTTGTTCCTTCTTTCTCTAAAGAATTTTTTCCCCACAAGTTACCAAAGAGACCAAGTATTAAATACTTGAGAGTACTTAACCAAAACAAAGAAGTAGACAAAAGTAGAAGGAGGAGATAACGCAGGTAAAAGACAAAGCTTGAGGCAGCTGCGTGCTTTTCTTTTCCCGGCGTTCGGAGAGACGCATGTCTGCCGCTCCTCAAGGAGCTCAGCCACCGCAAAGCACGCCGAGCAGACAATGGCTGTTGCTGGCTAGAAGAGTTTCACTGTGACCAAAGGGATCCAGTCCTAAGAAATCTACTATCACCAGTTCAGCCTGAATCCGGAGTTTTCCCTGCCACCCGCGGGGAGCTGGTCCAAGCCCTGCCTCGCCTTCGGCTTCTTCGGCGTTGCTCGTCTTGCTACAGTGTGACCCTGCACCCCCTGCGCTGCCGAGACATCCTGCCCCTGCCTGCCGGGACATCCTGCCATCCCAGCTATCAGCCGAGGACTTTTCCACTGTTTCAGCTTAGTGCTCTGAAGATCCTGCAGAGACACCGAAACCAAACTGCCCTGGGTTTTGTGAAACAAAGCCCTCAAGGTTCTTGGTACTGTTGTCGTTTGTCATTAATGCTGTAGTTGTTTAGTGGAGAAAGAGGGTTTTTTTTGTGTTTGTTTGCTTTGTATTACATACTAGTAAAAAACTGCTATTCCTATTTCCCAAATCTTTGCCAAAGAGCCTCTGATTGTAATTTTACCTAGCAGATACCTGTCTTCCCAAAGCAAGACATAACCCTACATTTTGTCGACAGCAGCAGTAATTTGCTTGTCTTTGAGATAACTAGTCCAAATGCTGCAACAATGTCAAATAGAGTGCAGAAAAGGCCAGTGCTGTTCTGAACTCCAGCAGTAATTTTGCAGGTATTGGCATTCTACCAGCTCCTAGAGACTCAGTATTCTCTCATTTTTCCAAAGGTTTGTTGAAATTTTTTTCATCTGAATGTGCCTGGGTAAACCTGCTGGGACATACCTCAGCTTTCATCTGATCTCTGTGCTTTACATTTAGTTCTGTTTAAACTACAGTGTATGAACTTATGGACTAAACCCGGACCTTGGCTGGGTTAGATTGCAGATATTACATGAATATGAATAAAAGAAGCAGCCAAGTAGTCAAGTAGTCAATTAGTACTTGATGGCAATAATTTTGTGGCAGTACTTTTAAATAGTGCTTAGTCCTGATGTATTCTAGCTCTACATTTGTTTGAACCAGACCTAAACATAGTTTTTGAAACAACTAAAGCAAAATATTTGTTTCTTTTTTATTCTTTGTCTCTAGCTAAAGAAGTTTCTTATGTTTCTGTCCATGTAAGGAAAGACTAGCACTAGAAACTTCAAGCCTAATATTTATTCAAAGGAGATCAGAGTATGGGTGTAAAGTATGACTTTGTTATATTGACATTAAATGTCTCTTGAGTCAAAAATGACTTCCTACCTTCCCAAAGTATTCAGGATCAATAATATTAATAAAGGCAAATATTTATATTTGGTATTCAACTAGTCTGCCTGAGACCAACTAACTTTCAGAACCGTAGAAGTCTGTAAAGATATATAAATATTTATACATTAACATATTAAAAATACATGCATCCAAGTTTAAAAACTCTCATGCACGTACATTCGAAAAACAAAAAAACCAACAGTTTTACTCAGTTTCTGGATCTCCACTAAACATGTCTAGGAACCCAGAAGACAGTCTCAGGATATACTGCATGAAAACTGCCTGAGGAGCTATCATATTAAAAAAGGTGGTACTAACATTAAGCTGAGCTTAACTGACTGTTTGGAAGACTGGAGTCTAACTATAAATCTTCCCATCTCTCTCTGACAGTGTATTTCAGTATTATTTAAGTATTCTTCCTACTTTGTAGCAGTACATCTCATGAGTAAAAATTCTGAATTTATTTCTGAGAGAATTATTATAAAATGACTCTTCTTAGATGTTGCTTATGGTTACAATTTAGTTTTTAACATTTTCCCATCAGTATTCAAATTATTTTAAGGTATTTTTAGGTATAATTCTTCATTTTTAACAAATACTGCCAAAAAAATAATATTAAATTCTTTTAGACTTTTTATGCTGTCAACCTTAGAGAAGCCTTCTCATAGCATTAACCATATTAAAACAAAAATAAAGAAATAATTTAACTTTTACCTTAAGGTGTTCTAGCATCAGCAACGACCGTTGAAGACAGAGAAAAGGAAAAGGAGCCCCTTCTGATAAAGGGGGGCAAAAAAAAAGAATCCAACCTTTGCACTGCCACTTTGTGTCAAATGTGGGTGAATAACAAGACAATGGAAAATAGAGGTTTGGTCCTGTAAAGGTCTGACCAGCTTCTAAAGGCGCTGACTGTGGCCCTTTCTCCATTCAACACGATGGATTTAAGAGAGGTTCTATAAAAAGGGTCCTTGGCTGAAAGTACTGCATTTCTAAAGGTTACTGGCAAGCCAACTCAAGATAATGAATTTTTTTTATTACATCTGTTCCAAAATAGCCTGTATTTGATCTCTGTTATTCTCAGAGCCCTATGAACTGCACAATTCTGTGCCTAGGGTATTCCATTCACAATGAATCCTCCAGCAGCAAATCTGCATTGCAAAAAGTAAACTTCCTGGGTCCTTTTGTTTTTCCTGTCAATATTTTCCCTGTTTTACTATAAAATCTCATAACCATGAACACTAAACAATGGCAAATTTTGTCCCCTCACACACAGAATCACAAACATCACTGCAAAGAAATGTTTGGCTCTTGCCTTATTGTCACAAATAGAATCTGGCTGAATGCCTACATGATCAATGCAAATCTTTTCAAAACTTCTTTGTGAACAATGCCTCTTAATGTTTAATAATGAGATCAAAACATGAGAAGTTATGCTAGTATCATGAACAATGTAACTTAGGATTGATTTTCAGATCTTGTATTTTTCTCATTGTCACAAGCTTTTCTAATCTCCCCACTCTTCACCAGTGTGTGGGGTCATAGGGTCACTTTCTCTCAAAATTCCTGTGGTGTTGTTGGTTTGTGTGGGGTTTTTTTCCATACTTGAATAGGAACACCAACAACCTCCTTTCCTTAGTTATAAATTTAATGTATAATGACGTGTATTCATAGCTAGGATTTTTAATCCAGGTAATGATTTTTTTTTTTTAATCTCATAATAAAAATAGGTTGAATTTTTTGGGTTTTGTTTTCTTTTTTTTATAAGATGGCTGTATTTGTTTAGAAGCAAGAAAGAGCACTCCTGTAGTGTTATAGAAGAGATTTTCATTTTTATTCTGTTTTTATTTTGATCTTTTTTTCTTTTCACAGAAACAGCCTTTAGACCACAATCAGTGAATATATATATTAGCAGCAATTAGACCCAACTAATTATCTTATCACAGAGGAAAAGGTTAGAATTAAGTTTCTTCATTGGACACCTGCTGTGTAGATAATTAAGTTTCTCTATGGTTTCTTTCATTACTGCATTCAATAATATCTAAATACCAGGGAAACTAGCCATAATCAGACATGATTTGAGAAGATTTGAGGCAGAGAGAAAAGATGGAGACAAACAATATATTCAAAAGGAGATAGTAAGGCCTAGATTTTTCATCTTAAATGCTAATTGTCTAGAGTAGAACTGTGGAGATAGCCAAATAGTAACATCATCAGGTTGGAACACCTTAAAACATGAAAACAAGAACATTCTCTAAAGGTTGGACTGTGGGGGATTTTTTTCTGCCATATCTTGTCATGTCTATCCCTCTGTCCTTTCCTGATAATTAGTCCAGTGGCAGAGTCAGTATCATTGTCCATACTCTTGTGCTGTCCTTTAAAACAATTTTTACTTCATGCCTATGTTTAGATTGCTAGTTTCTAATTAAGCTTCCCATTTTCCCTGCAGAACTGAATACAGATGAAATTTGCTATAAAAATATTATTTAACATCTATAATAGACTTTTTCCAATCTTATGGTAATCTACTATGTATTGACTTTAACTTCCTCAGAAAAACATCAATCTGCTATACCAACATTCAGCTACCCAAAATGATGCAGGTCTCACTAATTATAATGTTCCTGAATGGTGTATTGAGATAGGCAGAAGTTTTTGCTCATTTCTAGAAAGTGAATCTTCATATGTTAACCCAAGCCTGAAAGTTAAATAGATGAAGTCTTTTTCTGATAATTTTCAAAGACACCAACAATCTTTCCTTTCCCTGAGTAATCAAAGCATCTGTGATAGCTTGCTTGCTACACACCTCAAAATTGTGTTGAGGTATACTGAACCTTGCATAGCACAGTGGGAACAATATAGCACAATTCTAAGTTGATCTTTTAGTATCCATATTAATAAATAATAATAATAATAATAATAATAATAATAATAATAATAATAATAATAATAATAATAATTCACCAAAATCACTAGAAGAAATATTTTCAGCTAACAGTAATGCCACCTGATAGCTTCAGATTGGATTCTGCTTATTTATTCCTCATTATTTTAAATATTTTCTTAAAATGAAGATAAAATTATAGTATCTTTTAGGCTGGAAAATACCTTTATGGTTATTGCATCCAAATGTAAACTCAGCACTGCCAAGACCACCACTAAACGGAGCCTCTCAGCACCACATATACATGTCTCTCAAATACCTCCAGGGATGGTTACTCAACCACCTCCCTGGGCAGCCTGTTCCAGTGCTTGACGAATCTTTTTATTAAGAAATTTCTCCTCATGTATGATCTAAAGCTCTTCTGAAGCATCTTGGGGTAATTTTGCCCTGTCCTGTTGCTTTCTATTTGGGAAAAAGAGACAGATCCCCACATCACTACCACCTCTTCTTTGGATTGTTGTAGAAAGTCATAAGGTCCCTGAGCCTCCTTTTCTCTAGGCTAAACAACCCCAGCTGCCTTAGCTGCTCTTCATAAGACTTGTGCTCCAGACTCTTCACCAGCTTTGTTGCTCTTCTTTGAATGAGCTTCAGCACCTCAATGTCTTTTTCATGGTGTAAACCAAACATGCGATTTAAGATCCCCTCACTAGTCCAAACTGAGCAAAGGGTTCAGGAAAAATCTGCAAGTTCCAGGATACAAGAGAATGTAGGATTAATTAATTGTACTCCTACAAATACAAGACACCATAGTTCGGTTTTATAATTAAAAAAAAAAAAATCCCTACGATTTTTTTTATTATCAGTCCACTGTAATAATTTAAAATTAATAAAAAGGAGTAACCTTTAGAATTTTTCACTCTTAGTTAAGGATAACTCTGCATAATACTTAAAAAAAATCACAACCCAACATAATCTCATTAGATTTGCAGTCAGAAGCAATTCCTTAAAAAGAATAAATGTAGCCAGAAGCTACTGTGTGATATAAATTCCACTGAAGACAGATAAAAACTAAGGTCAAAACTTTCAAATCTTAGTTTCTGATGTCTATTAAATTTTTACATCCAAAAGAAGGTTACTTGTTTTTCAGTACTGCTCCACTAATTTTCAAAATTCAAAATAAAGTGAAATTAGCAGCTATGAGGTCAGTTACTTTTCTATTCAGAGTGCAAAGTTTTAGTGTCTCCTTTTTGCAAAAATTTACAATATACAGCCTGATTTTTATGCACAATGCAAATTAGATTCAAAAAATGGGACACCAGTTTAACATCCTATCATCCATAATTAATGGTCAGCACTGCTACTACTTGTTAAAATTGCACTTTATTGAGTTTGATAATCACTGCTATATATGAGAGTCCCAAATATTTTCTCACTATCAGTCTTGCTATCCAAAAAGTCTTACATAAACTGTGAAAGTAAAAGTCCATAAAATTGGCCTAATCTTCCCTCTTCCTGAAATGGTAACAACTCTGAAATAATGCAGAGATACCTGAATTTCGTCAGAATTAAATGCATCTGTTCATGAAAGCCCCATGGACATGCCATTACAGTATTGCATGCAGTGAAGTGGTTTGAAGAAAATGATAATTTGTATGAAACAGTTCCTTTAGGATACAACATTCTTTGATATTTTCATGTTCCAGTAAATAGATATTAATATGCCTGTATTTAACACTTAGCTTAAGAAAAAGCTTGTTCTTCTACAGAGGCCATAGGCGTCTACATTGGAGCTTAGGAAGCACTGAAATGAAACTGTCCAGACGTCATCACTCTTAAGCCTACAATACATCTGATATTTCAATTCTACTAGTGCCTTAAATTTTGACTAGTTTTTACACTGAATTATTTCAGTTCATTCTCAGAAACAGTGTTCCTGAGAATAACAAACATAGTTACTCGATCAAAATACATGACTCAGAGATGACCCTCTGCTCCTTCCAGAAGACAAACATCTCATGATGAATGCTCTAGATCATGTGTAATGGCCATCACTATTTTAGACACTCACAGATACAGCACTGCTGTGATTTTAGGGCTTTGCTAGTGAAAAGTGAGTTAGAGAGGTACATTATACAGCTGAAAGCCTTGAGTGAAGTTAGTAAGCATCGTAGCAATGTCACTAAATGGGTAGGCAGTTGCAAATAACTACTCTATCCAGAGGAATACAGTTATACCAAAAAAGAATTAGCCTTCATCATTTTTTTAGTGTTCTAAAATGTATTGTTAAAAATAAAAGAAAATAAAGAAAATCTCAGTAGAGTTTATAGCTACTCCATACTTCAAGCGTTTTAATCTCAGTTCTAATTTTGTCTTGTTCCAACAGACTGTGTTCACAATCTTGACCACACACTGACCTTCTATTTCCCTGTAAGTCTGTAATTTGGGGTTTGTGCTTTGGACTTGTTTGGGTTTTTTCCTTAGTAATCAGGTGATGCAGGTAACTTAATAGCATCTTCTTAGCATCTTAATGACATCTTCTTAACATCTTAATAACATTATTTAAACAATATCTGCAGTGAAACCATGATAGTTTTCAAACATTGATATATGAACTAGTGAAAGGAATTTCAAATGACAAAGACATAGGTTTCTCTGATGAATTACTGTTGACTGATTCTACTAATAGGTATGATCAGCTCTTTCTGGAATCACCAGAACTCTTTTAAATTGAAAAGGAATTATTTTGCTACATGTTGAGGGTCATTATCAGCTCCTACAAGAACAAAGGCTTTTATGTTGCTTCTACTTTGAAAAAAAGCTAAAAGGATAAAAGTCCAAGTCTTATGTTTCAATTAATGAAGACAAACATGTTTCCTGAGGAAAAAATATAATCAATCTCTTACTGACTATTGAAAATGAAGGAAAAATAATGTAAATTTGCAGTGCAACAGCTATTATAGGACACCTATATCTGTATTCATCCTTGGTTGCCTGCTTCACGTTCTGAAAGTGGTTTTTAAATTAAAAATTACCAAATTACATGGAATTACATCAATTTTTTTCTAGTGTTCTGGAAATTTCTTTGTCAAGATTCCAGTGAAATAGAAACAGGAGTTTTAGCTTCTGTTTTTTATTACGCAAAGCATGTTTTGTCATCTTACTAAAAGTGTCTGAAAGGTTTCTGGACAGTAGTTAACCCACTCCCCATGGGAGTTATGATTCAGAGTTTTGCTAAATATGCTAATCAAATTTAAAAAAAAGCTGGCAATGAATGTTTTCAGACAGCCCTTGTCATACTAGTGAATAGTTTTGAGATTTCTTTCGCAGTATTTCCAATACTCTTTCCCAATCACTAATTGAATTTCTTTATGTCCCTGTATAGGAGAGGACCTTAATTCAGATATCCTTCTTCTTCCTTTTGAAGACTGAGTACATGTAAGGTCTTTTGAAGCAAAAAATTAACACTAAAAAATATGAAAGGCATTACAATTTGTTAAGCAATGATCTGACAAACTTAAATTCTATCATTTAATCAACAAAAAGTAGAGTTTCATGAGTTTTAGATGAAGGATGTTCTGGACAGCTTCCTGACCTGCATTTTAAATCTTTCACTCTTTTGAAATAAATTGGTTGAAAGATGTACAGTAATGCATTGATTGAAAGCTATATTAATTTACTACAATTGGGCCAGCAGAAAAGGAAAAATTTATAAGGATTGAATATTCCATTTGGGTGAACAATTTCTATATCTGTGAAAGTGCTGAACTGTTTGAAATGGGGTTTATCCCTTTAGAGTCTGCCTGTATTTTTGTTGCTAGTGGTGGGGTTTGTTGGGGTTTGTATGTTTGTTTGTTTGTTTTATGTTGTTGTTTTTTTAAGTTGTCATTGCAGCAATATTTTAACTCAAAATTGAGTTCAATATTCACATTAATCCCTAGAGTAGTCCTGGGTAGAGAATGTTTTGAATCTGCAGTCACTTTTTAAAAAATCTTACCAAAAAAAAAAAAAAAAAAAAAAAAAAAAAAAAAAAAAAAAAAAAGAGTGGGGCATTTTATTACTTTATTTTTTTGGGAAAGCATTATATAGGGAAAAAAAAAAAAAAGCAGAAACCCAAGTGTGTTTCTGTCATTTGGAACATACATTAGCAGTATGTGATGCATTGCATGAGTTAAAAAAAAAAAAATAAAAGGCCTGTCACAGAATACAAATAAACTTTCAAAATACTATCATACTAGTGAGAATAATATCAAAGACAAGCATTTAGATTTTTTTTATTTTCAACTGAGATAATTTCCTGTGCATATTCCACACCAGACTGGCATATACAAGTGTTCCAATCATGGAACAGTTTGGGTTATAAAAGACCTTTAAGACTTTCCCTGTGCTGTGGACAAGGACATATTTCAACAGATCAAATTGCTTAAAGGCTCATCCAACCTGGCCTTAAACACTTCCAGGGATGGCACATCCACAGATCCTCTGGGCAACATGTTCCACTGACTCATCACCCCCAAAGTAAATAATTCCTTCTTAATATCAAATGTAAACCTACTTTCTTTCAATTTAGAGCCATTACCTTGTCACAACCCACAATGAAGTGCGTGGTGTTTCTTGTAAATTCTCATTGGGCTGCACAAAGACCTGGGACCACGTACCAGGGAAATCTTCTTTATTGTACATCTTCTTAACTCCAGTAACCAGCCCACTGATTAGACACAAAGGGTCTTCACTCAAAAGGTGTTGGCTAACAAGCCCTTAAATTCTTACAATTCATTTCTACATTAGTGAAGGCTAACAAGTCCTTAATTCTGTACACTACAATTCAGTAAGTTCTCAGCTCCCACAATAAATTTGTTAAAGGTGCTTGTTCACAATCAACAAACAATTCCACAAGCTCCTCACACCCCCAACAAAATTCAGTGCTGAGTATGGGCTAGAATACAGTAACCATGCTTTGCCCAGGCAAAACGAGGGAAGAACAAAAATTATCATCAGTCCTGACATACAGAGTTGGATGGCCACATCCAGCTTTCCAGATGATTCAGAGCTGGAATTGAGGGACAAAAAAGGCAAAAGAGATGAAAAATAGAATGAGGGGGTCTGATTCTATTTATCTGGGATAACTTTTGAACTACAGACTATGTAGACCATGCATGTAAAAACTCAGCCATCTTTTAAAGCAGTACGGGTAAAAATGTTGTTTTTGTAGGGAATAAATCTAGACAAATCATGGTCATCTGATATTTTTTATGTTGTCTGAAGAAAAATATATCCTCTCAGAATTTTGGTGATGTTATTATTAGGGTTTCTGAGCTTACTATTGACACCACACATTCAAACAGACAGCAGTCAGCAAAAGTGTTCAAAAGCACAGAAGCAACAATCATTGCCACGTATATTTACTAACTTTAACTCTGAAATCATGATATGTTAAGCAAAACATCCTTTGGGAACAAAATTCAGGTTTTGCTTTCTACAGAAACACTCATGAATCAAAGAGAAGATTTTCTACATGTATTTTGTATATTGAAATGCATGGGAGATCTAAACGTAATCAGTAAAAAAGAAAAAAAAATCATTAATTAATATTCATTAACTTCTGACTCTCCACAATCTAGCTAATGACTCATAACAGGAATTCTACTTGATTTTTTTTTTTTTTTTGGTAAAACAGGTATCACAGTACAACAGCAATAAATCCTCTTGAAAATTCTTTAATTATTTCAAGTTCATTGAAATAGCTAGCAACTTTGAATCTTTTGTCTAATTCAAACCTCATTAAAAGCAAAAACTTGCAAGTTTCGATATTATGTAGTAGTGTAGTCATGGAATTGTTATGTATGTAATCCTACAAGCATATAGCAAAGAAAATGAGATTACTCAAACATACTCTTCCACTTCAGTAAAATTCACATGAATACTACATACATAGTTACAGCCATCCTGTAGAAATAATGAGATTACAAGTACTCTACTCTTTCTAAGGATAATTAGAAAAATGTAGTGCTGTAAATTATTATATTTCCTTATTAATTGTAAAAGACAATAGACAACATTCTTTTTTATAGTAATTAAAGTGGTGTCAGTATTAGTTCTTCAGGAATCAGCTCTTGAAATGTGTTATCAACATATATAAAGAGGACAGTGAAACTTCCTTTCATTTCACCAGCCAAACTGGAAAATATATATTAAAAAATAATAATAATTATTATTATGTGGAAAGAAAAAGAACAGGAGGAAATATTTTTTTATGCTTCTACAAACTAGGAGAAATTTTTTTTTTTTTTTTTATTTTTTTTTTTTATTGTTTGTTTATTTGTCATTTCCTCAATGAATTATCCAACCTGTTCTGGTTAGAAGGAATTCCCTGTTGTATGAGGTTTTTCCTGATGCAGTACTATCTATCATAAAGACTATACTATTTCTGTTTTCCTTGAATGCAACAGGAATAGTAAGAAAATAAAATTTAATTCTTACAGTGTTAAGCTTCTTTTTCAGCTTTCAGTTAGTCAGGATCCAATCTATTGAAATTTTCCTCAGGACCAAATAACACACATGAATTCAGGTTGTTTGATCATTGTTGATGCCTCTTTAGGCTGTTTTTCCCTTCAAACGTAGAAATAGAGAAGTGTACATTTCAGTGCTGCATTTTCTCCTCATAGGAAGAGAATGATCAATGTATCTTGCAAAATAAGAACAAATTTTTTATCACAGCAATTAATTATCAACTTGCTGTATTGCCCATAAGAGCCCTGAAATGTAAAAAAAATCCCCAAAACAATATATATAACTTCTAAAAGACAGTGTAGATTTCATATCGGTAATTATTAGCTGAAAGTCTTTAACACTGTCTGAACTAGGTCCTTCACCATTTCTGTAAAGATCATACAACGTTCATGTAAAAACCATACAAAGATGGGCATTTGTCTTGGCAGAAACTGATCACAGTATTTCAGGGAATGAAACTACTAAAGGAAAACAGACTATACATTTTTAGATGAGATAGTTCTGCTGTTCATACAATTACGAGGTTTAAATCATAACTATGGTATATCAAGTTGGAAACTATTTCTTTTTTCTTAGAAGACAAGGGCAGATTGCAATAGAGACATAGTTTTTCAGTGATCTTAAAATAAATTTTAAAAAAACTAATCCCAGGAAGAGGAATGATTTAGAGATTCTGAAAAAACTTTAGTTTTTCCAATGTGATTTCCCAGAATATATCTGGATATTTAGCTAAATCAAATACAGGGTGGAAAGATTAAAAGGTGTTTCAAGGTGTGCTGAAAGGCCAGGTAATGTCTGTGGTTAACTGCAGAGCTGTTACTTGAGCCAAAACATAAAGTTATTTTTGCTGAAGGTACAGGAATAAGTAATCTGGTAAAGATCTGGCACTCTAAGGTACAAAAAACAGAAGCCCAGTAGGTCAGATAAGTTGCAGAAGGTGGTGGATAACATTCAGACCTTAGCTAGGAGAACAAGAGATCAACAGTCTGATACAAAACAAAAATCAACCAACCAAGCAAAAAATCATACAAATAGAGCAACAAGCAGAAGTCTTTATTGATAACAAAGAGCGCATTCTCCATGACCATCTTTCTTCTCCCAGGAAAAAGCTTTGGATGCTGGCAACTTGTCTTTGTCCTCCTAGAATGTACCCAAAGGCACACTGAGAAAGTGAATATAGCATCAGAAAGAAGGAGTGGATACAAAGAAGACATTTGTGTAAAATTATTAAGTCTATTGTCATTGGTGTGGTTTTCTATATTGATTATATAGTTTGGACTAAAACACTGCTATAAGATTAATTGAACTAATGAAAAATCCTGTATATTAACAGTATATTTTCTTTTTCCCAACACAGTATTTTGGGCCACACAACACACCTGAGGACCTAAGATACCTAAGATTTCAGACTGAGGTTTACTTGGATACATAAAGTAGCACCATAATAACATGCATGTCTTTCCTGAGGCAGGTTTAGATTATCACCTCCAGCCACCTGGAACAGAGAAAGTCGTGCAAATACTGTTACTTTATAAGACCCTGGTTTTTTGACTGGGCACTAATTCATGAAGAGTTGAATGTAAATATATGGGGGAAACCTCCAGAGGTGATGAAATAAACAGAAGTGATATCTGCACTCATCTGTTGCAACTTCAGAGCTATATGCAGAAAGGCTTGTCCTAAATCTTGGATTCCCTCTAGCCTGGCTTCTAAATTGATAAGGAAATTCTTACAGCTGAATATATATGCTGCAAATGTGCAATGTTTTCGTGCAGCACCTGTGTATGCATTTTCCATATATGGTTACATTTTATATACATGCAATGTATGCAAATATTCGGCAAGAAAAATAAAAATCACTCTGAATAGAAATTATGGAGAGATGTGGCCAGTTTTAAACATTAGAATATTAGTTCAGTGTGTTCATTAGCAATAAACATTGCCAATCATATTTCCTAGTCATTGCCAATTATTATTACTACATATAAAAAAAATCCTTAAGAAATAGAATTTAAATCAGCAGCATCATGTTGCTGATACTGTATAGTCAGAATTGATAGGTACAGCTCTTAGCTCTCTGAGATCATGATCATGTCTGAGAACTCTTTGACAAGGGAAGTTGGAAATAAAGCAGGGATATTCATTCTATGCCAACTTGATTCTATCTTCAATGATGTTTTGTGTTCCACAGATCACTCTTCAACATAAATGAGGTGATCTTACCAGTCAAGGTCATCAGCTGATGACCTTATGATCTTGTAGTACCTGTAATTATTAACATTTTGCCAAATACTGTTTTCTTCTTACTTTACATTCTTTCATAGATTTTACTGTGTGCATATGTTTTCCGAGCCCCACTTGTGGATTTATCTTGCAAGTCTCCTTTGCAGTAACATTTTATATACTGCTGACATTATATATCTTGTTTTACAGAGTTTTGAATTGCTTATTGTGCTGATTTGGTTTACTGATATCCAGGTGTAAGATAAATAAATATTAATTTAATCTTACTTAGCCTACCTCTACCTTATACATACAACAAGTTCTGGCTAGAATATCAAATGTGATCAGCTGTTCTCTAGGCTGTTCTACCTCTGGTGCCATGTCTCTGACACTCCCAGCTGCACAGTGCCTGCCTTCACTGGCAGATACAAAACCCATAGTTTTAAACAAAATATTGGGTGGTTTGGTGACTGTGCTAATCCCTTGGGATGTGAAGAATGCCACCGCAGAAATTTAAATCCAGGTCTTCCTATCTCCTAGAAAATGTTCTCCTTGAAAATTTGTTCAAAAGCCTTTGATTTAAAGTGAGGTAACTGAAATAACACAGCACAGATTTATGAAATGCAAAGTACAGCTTGTTCTAAGCATACTGAATACATTAAGTCTCTTTTGCATTTTGCTGTATTTTATCTAGACATTTGCAGCAGTAAATGCATGCATGCTCACGATCTTCAGTTTTAGGGTCTAAAGTATCTTCAAGTCACTAAGCAAGTTTGACAGCATTTTTCTGTATCATTCTCCAGGAACTAAATATAAATTTAATTTACATATCCTTTTCCTCTATAATTTGTTTTGTTGTGTTCAGGAACAAGCCCTTGAACGAATCCACACTGTTTTCAGCCTGATTCTGAATGCAGTATTTTGTATGTGGTTTTAAATATAACTGAAAGAATATTGGATGCTGAAAAATAAAATGTATGCACACACACATAGACATTTATCATAACACAGAATGTTGAAATTAATGCAGGTTGACTGAAAATACTATCATATATATTAATAATACATGAAATATTTTCTCTTGAGATATTAAATTGCGTATTCACAACAATATTCAGGGAGATTATTTGATAGTTACATTATACATGGCAGAACTACATCTTCTAACAAATACTTTCTAGCAACTCTCACCTGTCAACACTCTTCATTGTTGTTAAAACAGAACTTTTTTGTGTATACATGTACATCAAAATATAAATATTTAGGGTTTACAGAAGATTGCAGGAATGAGTTTATGCACAATTAAGAAAATAATAATTTTAAAAATCCAACATGCTTTAGCAATCTTGTGACTACTATAAATATAAAATATTTAATTAAAAAAAAAAAAAAAAACAAAATAACTTCTTACCTACCATTACTAAGGGGGAAAAAAATACCTATATCTTTCAAAGATTCATCCATAATAGAGAAGAATTTCTTTCTTATGTGTTTAATATCTAAATAGGTTTGGATCAGTCATGAATATCCTTTCTATTTCTCTTCATAAAGCGAGAGCATTGCTAACCTAGTTAATGAAGTTCCTTCTTTTTCTGCCCCTCAAAGTTTATTTCTTTATGAGGAAATAACTGCAGTACTACACACCAAAATTTCTCATTATGCAATTCTGTAACTAATGTTTTTCCTCATGTTGACGGAGGCAAAGAAGGGGTTTAGGCTAGTGCAGTTTGTGACCCAAAGGGTTTTGCTGGCAGGGGTGAAGGTCTAGGCATAGACTAAACACTTTGCTTAAGACTAAGAAAAGCAAATTCTGTGCTGAGAAAAAAAAAAAATCTAAATTGACAGTTGTCTGAATTTAAAGTTAGTTAATTAGATCCTTTAAAATAGTTTAACAACGACTTTTTTTTAAAAGAAACTAAACACTAGAATATGCACATTGACTGCAGGTGCAGACTTAGATGAATAGTATGAATTAGGCGCCTGATTTTAAGGCAATGGTTTTTAGTTGATTAATGTTGGGTGAGTGAGGAAATCGCCCATTTTTTGAATGTCTAAGCAAGCTGGGATTTAGTAAATATATGTGAGTGTCTCATGAAACATCCAAAAATATTAGTATACTTCCAGTAAAAATCAATAGCTAGCTTTGTAACAAAATGTTTACTAATATACCTGCACAAATATAATGCTTCTAATGTTTCTTTGGTCATTTTCTGAACAGATTCTTTGTTTAGCTATTTTTTTTTCTGAAATACCAAGTTTCTTTACACAGGGATTTACAGTCAGCTTTCTTCATACATGTTAAAATAGAGCTGAAAACTGAAAGAAAGTCAAGAGGACTTGAAAGACATTTTTTAAGATCTTGGTGCTGGAAGTTAATTTTTATATATACACAATCATAAAAAATATTACATTAAATTTATGAGGTACATTCATGAAAGAATATCCACAGTTCATAACCCTTAGTGGTTAAAAAAAAAAAAAAAAAAAAAAAACAACTTCACTAGGCTATGGGCAATTCCTTATGAATAAACGAAAATAAATATGAAGAATTCTTTTTGACTGTGAAGCTCCTAATCACATGTCCAAGAATTACAAAATATGTGCACTCTTTGGATAGTAAACTGCAAACTAAAATCACCTGATAGTCATTTTCCAACTCATTTCGCATGACACTGATAGCATTTTCTATCAGCTGTTAATGGTTATTTAACATGTTCGCAGCATGAAATATAGTATGCTGTGGGTTAGGGTTCAGAGACCCAGACAGCCCATAGTCCAGAGGATACTGGGGCTGGAAAAGGCATGCCAAGGGGATCACAGCAGGGCACCAATACTGTTGCTTCCATACCTTTCTAATTATGTTCACATGTAATGATGGGGAACTCAAATGAGGAACAACAAGATCCCTTTAAATTTAGGGCTTGTGTCATGGTTCAGGGAGCCACAGAGCCTGCAGTTCCAGCGACCCTTGGGCTGGAAAAGGCCTGCTGAGAGGATCTCAACAAGGTGACAATGTGACTGCATCAACACTTTTCCTATCTGGGCCATACTGATAGGGACCTCAGATGCTGCATCAAGAGTTCCTTGGGGTTAGGATAAGGGCTAGGGCTGGGATTCAGAGATCCACAGGGGGACAGTTTGACTAAAAAAAGCAATGCCAAAAATATCATGGTGGGGCACCACACTGGCTGCCTCCACACTTTTACAACCTGTGCTCATATACATACTCAGTTTCTTTTAACTTAGACCAAACATTTGGTACCATTTAAGAGGATATTGGAAAGTATTAAGGAAGGAAATCAACTGCATTTCAGAGCAGGAGTTTCAAGATTATAAGAGGATGTCGTGGGTTTTGTAAAGAGCATATTATTCTATTCCACCTGAGTGGAGCAGAATTGCTTATCTTTGCCTAAATGGGTCAGTGTCACTTATCAGATGGTGGAGTGCTACTTATCTCTCTTCATTGTTCCACTACTTCCCTGGGAATGTCTTCTGCTAATGGACCATTAAGAGCTCATTAATGACATGACACATTACAGTGCACTATTGTAAGCTGCTCCACACAGGAAGGAGGAGCCAAACCATCTTAACCTAGATAAAAAGGAGCCATAGTCCCACTAGGTATCCAGTTTTTCCACCAGATCCCTGGAAGAAGACTGGACCCATCTCACCATTACTAGACCCTTTTTCTTCAACAAAACCATCTCTACTCCAACAGAACCACATCTGCCACTCCAGGAGGGCTTACTTTGGACTGCTTCCAACACCCTGATCGACAGGGTGACAGGTTGTATTTCTGACTGTCAGGGTTTTCTAAGATTTCTTGTTTGTTTATTTGTTTGCTTATTCTTCTGTACTACAACATCTGTATTTTTATATCCCTAGTAAAGAACTGCTATACCTATTCCCAAAATCTTTGTCTGACAGCCTTTTAATTGCAAATTTATGATAATTTGGAAAAGGGGGGGAGGGGCTTACATTTTAAGGGAGACTCCAACCCTCCCTGGCAGATACCTCTCTATTTAAACCAAGACAGAGGAGAAACAACTGCAATTTAATTCAATTAAATAATCAAACATATTCAAGTTATCACAGAATTCAATAATCTCTGAAATAAGTCTTCTTAGTATTATATTACTGCTATTGCACACTCATTTTCCAGGTTCAAGAGGTCACAGTATCTTTCAGTATTATTGAAACTATTTCTCTACTTGAAAATATACTTTCCAGCCCTTCCCCTTCTTTGGCTTGAAAAACAATAGGTTGTTAGTTGTTCTACGTGCCATAAATATTAGGAGAAGAGAAACACAACAGCTTTAAAATATAGTCATAGGAATTCACACAGTTAATTTCACTTATAATGAGTTACTCTTATTTATTTATTTGGCTTTTGAGAACTAATTAAAAATATCGATTATGTAGGGCTTTCAGACTTAGTATATATTTTGTGTTTTGTTGTAGGTTATCCCTCTTACAAGTTGTTAAATGTACAAGCAAATCCTGAAACTCTTAGTCACTTTCAGTTCAGGTGCACACATGAGAAATATGCACACAAATGCAGAGAGGAAAAATTATATTATTTAGTCACAACTTAAATATATAATGTAGAAAAATGCATCTGCTGAAAGTAAGTGCCTGCACTCTCTATGTAGTCCATGAAAATAAGTGCTTCTGAAGACTTTCAGAGTGAAAAAACTTCTCATTTAAGTATCTATTAAAAGGGAAAATACCAGAGGTGAAATTCGTATCAACAAACCTCAAATCTCTAAAAGACAGCTAGCTTTAAAATATAGATACCTATATGAATGGTCTTAACTATGAATGTAGAATTTTTTATAGCCCTCTCCAGAGGCTACTTCATCTGATCTACTTAGGGTATTCATTTGGACTGAGATAAATTGCTATCCTGATGTGACTTCCCAGAGATTAAACAAACTTCACGCAGGATGCCAACTATTTTAGAGGAATTCAGATGCTGAAGTTATCCAGAATAGATCTTCTTTTTATGGAGTGGCATTATAGTTGCCATAAAACTACATTCCATCAACAGTGTCTTCTGATACACTCAAAGCACAGTTGAGTATGTTGAAGGTGCACTAACATTAACTTTGTTGACTAAAGCCTAAGTCAGACCACAAGCAAACAAACAAGGTTTATAGAAGTAATCTGAATTATTTATTCAAAGCTCAATTTATTGCTTAGAGAGCAGGGAGGGAGCAGAGAGAGGGCTGATAGGGAGGGGAGGTAACTCAGTATTTTTAATATCCTATTTAACTACTGCTAAACACACCTAAAATGAACCAAGCAATGAACTAAACATAGAATGTATGGAGTACAAGGGCAGATGAATATTCACATAGAATTTAGGTTCATCTTTTCATCTATATAGCATAAATACAAAATGTATTGTTATAATATCTCATGAACAGTTTTACTTTTTAAAATCTCACCCAATTGTATTACTTTTGGTCTTGAGTTTCCTGTTGCCTTTTTTGTCAGTTTTAAAATGAGTTAAAGTACTCTTCTTTCTAGAGAGCTTTAACTCTCTATAAAAATTAAGGATCATCCATAGTATACATATATTATTTTTAAAAAGTTAAGCTTAATTTTAATACTCTTGCCAAAATTTTGTTAATTCAAAGGCTGTTCGGGAGTTAATATGTGTCATTTTCTTCTTCACTCAATTCATTTAAGCAATTACAGGCTTCCAGGATGTGTAACCAATCCTTCTACAGATCACTGATTTCTTTTATTCTGAAAAGTCATGTTTGAATCCTTTTAAGGCAAATGAATAGGCCAAATGCTTTCCTATTGTGCAAGAGTACTATGAAGTGTAGGAGATGGGTCAAAATTTGTAACTCACTTGGATAGCTGGTTTTTAGAGACATGGGTCAGTGAAAAGAGCAAAACCAAGGACAGTGCTCATGGAGAGGAGATTCAGCAGTAAGCAGCCAAGCTGGACAGCAGATCACAAGACTGTGACTGAGAATGTGTTGCTATTTCATTTCTTTCCAGTTGGATGGTCCTGATACTCTCCTTGTGTGAAATATACACAGTATCACATAATATTCCAGAGAGCAGTACCACAACATTCACCCCGATAATCACTTCTGAGCAATGTGCACAATGTATAAAGTATTAGCACAAACTTCTCTTCTTCACACACCATCTATTCTGGAGGGGGATTTTTAAAAGCAAGAAGTGTTTACCAACATTGATTCGATCTTTTAGGCCTGTGCATGTTAATTATCTTTGCTCACTTTAACGAAACATTTAATGATACATTAACATTGTATTAACATCGGTGATCATAAGAAACATTCTTCTACTGGTAGAAATCTATGTACATTTATTTTATTAACATTATAAAGCAATTGAGATTGGTACCATTAATCTCTCATGGTTTATGTTTCCATTATCAGATTGAATTAGTCATACTTTCAATACAAAGGAAAACAGGCAATAAAACCTGGATTTTTCTTTTGGGAGGAGGAAGGGAAAGGAAGAGAAGATAGCCTCCTTGGAAACCTCCAACATTTTTGTATTATTTCTAGGAATATCCAAGAGGTGTAGAGCATCCCATGACTGATAACTAAGAGAAACGAATAATGACTGATTTAAGTATTTTCAACAACTGTCAGAATAGAATTTAATTTCAGTCTATAGGGTACATGAATTAATATCAATGTAATGTGATCAGTGGCAGTGCTTAGTCTATGAAAGCCTAAAGGCTGAACTATTTAGCACATTTTTCAAGGAAATTGTTTTCAATAAATAGTAGTTAAAAAGTGAAAAATATTGTAGATTTATTGAATGCTTTATGCTAACAAAATCCAGCAAAGATATAATGTTTTCTTCAATAAACTTATAATTAGTAAAACTTTTATGGGTTATAATATTTAGTGCTGCACTCTATAGATATTACAAAGAAGTGTCTGCAGTTACTCCTTAGGTATATTAAATTACAGCTCCTTGCCCATTAGAAGATGACATATAATTGAAAATATTTTGAGGAGAAAAACAACTCTGTATATTATTCTGTGTCATTCCAATTCTTCTGTGACTAATAAAAACACAGTAATTAGAAACAATTCACGTGAATTAAACCCAAATTGAATGATCTTGTACCTCACTTGTTGCATGTAAGATATTAAAGATGAAATTAACATATTCCCTTTCCCCTTCTCCTTCCTCTTCCCTTCTCCATTTTGCTATCAATTACAGTTGTATGAACGTTGGGTCACACAGACATCATTGTTGATCAAACTATTGTTTTTGAAATGGAAATAGTCTTCCAATCTACCTACATGGATCTAAGTATACACTTTGGGAAATGTTATTTTTTAAACTACCTTGATGTCAAAAATGTTTTACTAGAAGCCATTAAAAAAAAAAAAATCAAGGCAATAGCTAAAATTGCAAACAGAAAATATTTTCCTTTACTTTTTACAGTTTTGTAACTGAAAGCAGAATTACTAACTCATAATTAAATTTCATTCTTACAAGAATGAAATCTAATCCTCTAATCCTCTCTGCAAGAGATAGAAAATGGTACTATGGTCTCTGTTTAGCTACCCACATTCTTTACAGAATAGGTAAAATTCTGGAAAGCCTGTAAATATGCTCACAGTTATGAAGGTATTGGCTCAGATGTAGAAAGACCACATTCTTTTTTTTTTTTTTTTTTCTGAAATGATTTGTTCCACACTTCTCCCAGGATGAAACAGTTCTCTACCTTGAATACTACTCTTCTTGAATAGTATCAGTAGGTAGGTTTTGAGTTTTTGAACCTACTCCATCTTCTGAAGCTGTTCTGTGAATGAAAAATAAATACTTGCATTTGGTGAGGAGAAGAGGCACGTAAAAGAGACCATGACTTTCCAATGCACAGTTTTGTAATATTGGCCAGGTCTTTGGTTCAAGAATTATGAAAAAGAAAAAGAAAAAAAAAGAAAAAAGAAAAGTACTTGCTGTATGTTAGATACTAGAAGCCAAAATATTGTTTCTTCCTATTGCATTTTGTATTTACGACCTTCAACTCTACTCCTTTTAGAATAAAGTATTGGGTTTGATGTAAGCAGCATTGCATCTGAATTCTTCAGTAATCTTTTTGCTATTAGTTAACAACTCCAAAGGGATTCAGAGTCCTTAATGATAAAATGTATCAGACAGAAATCTTAGAATCTAGGACAGATCTCAGAAATATTTTAGGAAAAGAAAAGTTTTCTATTCTATAAATTGTATGAAAATAGGGTCATTGTTACTTCTTCAATTGAAAAGAATCATGGACTTTGTAAACAAGATTAATAGGGATTATATTTTAGTGCTATATATAAACTTTAAAAAGTAGATAATACAGTAGAATAGATTCATATAAATGTGAGTATATAAATGTAAATATGTATATATATTTTAGAAATGGATGGGTGGAGATAATTAGGGAAGGAAGGAAGGAAGGAAGGAAGGAAGGAAGGAAGGAAGGAAGGAAGGAAGGAAGGAAGGATTTCTCCTCTCTGCCATTCCTACCCTGTGGAATGACTCCTCTTTGTAGCAAAGGTTTGTCAGCAGCAGACTGAGTATTTGGCAACTCAGCTTTTGGTTAGTCATTGTCCAGGTATTTTTTGAAGATCTATCTCTACAGATTCATGTCTCAGTCAGTTCTTTGACTGGGTATCATCTCTGCAGTTTCTGCCACTGCCCTTGATCTTGAATACAAATTGCAGGCATTGATGTGAACTTTACTGATAGCTACTCTGAAATCAGATGGTAGTAAACACAGGAAACAAAATGAGTGCAGAGCTATTTTATTGCAAGGCTATAATGATATAATTTCTTTCCTTAGTCTAGATTTCTTCTTGCACTTGGTGGGGTTTTTTTTTTTGTTTTGTTCTGTTTTGGTTTGTGGTTTTTTTGTTTGTTTTTGTTTTTGTTTGGGTTCTGTTTTGTTTTGGGGTTTTTTGGGTTTTTTTTTTTTTTTTTTGCTTGCTTGATTAGCTATTTTTCCTCGGAAGGATATTGTGGCTTAATTCTTATTATAATGAGTACTTTAGCTAAGGTTCCATTAGCTAAAATTTATCCACATAATGGGAATCATTCAGCTTAGTTGTCTTTCAAGACTAAGAAAGTACATGTAACTTAGCAATTACTCTCGCAAGTATGCTTGGTATAAAGTGCTTAAGGGAAAACACAAATAAACAAAATAATTGGCAATTTAAGCTTCTTTATGTTCTTATTTGCACTACAGATTTAAAAGAGTGAATGACATTGGCAAACTGCTGGTTTTGCCTGGGGTGGAGTAAATTTTCTGAGAGCAAGGGGTGGTGGGACTTTCAAACATCAACGTAATATGTAGCAAAGGGGAATGTACTAGTGCTGAAATTGCAACAGCTGTATCTGGAAAAAAATATCATTTAGACAAATACATTCATACTTCATCTTCATGTATAAAAATCCTGTTGTCAAAACTATTTGCAATTTTACCAGAATACCTATAAATTTGTGTTTTTCTAGTTAGTGATATCTAGTAGTTCTGGAACTGTAAATTTGTATATATTTATACAAATAAATATTTCAAGGCAATTATTAATTCTGATCTGTGCATAATATTATTAAATTTGTCATGAAAGATAAAAGGAATCAACTTCATTATTTCCAGGAAAATTTAGAAGATAGTGTTTTTATTATTCATAGATCAAATATGCTGGGTTTTTTTGGTTTTATTCTTGGGGTTTTTTTTGGGTTGTTTTTTTCCTCTGGGAGATGGCTCTCTGTACTAAATCAGTAGTTTCTTGAAGGACTATAGTATTTCCTTGCTTACCAAAAGAAAAAGGAACTTTTTAGGAAAAATGCATGAACATTTCTAATGGAAGAAAAATAAGAACAATGGCTGCTTAGGCAATTTAGCAATCACAGATTCAATGCCATCCTGCCAAATTGCCACAGGATAAAATGTAATCAGAGGGTCTAACTTTATTAGCATCTCATGTAAAACCCAAAGGTCTGTATACGTTTAAGACCTGATTAAAAAGCTAGTTTAACAGTGAAGGCAAACATGAACATTACTGTTGCTAATACTAGGTTTATTCTACTACAAGGAGCAGGCATATGTTTGAAAAGGACAGGTGGTGGAAATGCACTGTAAAGCCTCAGGAAGTGCTCTCATTTCTACCATATCAATGTAAATCTAAACGCAAATATATGCTCACTCACATTAATACAGTTATATATGTATGTTCAAGCGTGATCTACTGATTTTGCATAAGTATGAAGTGAAATTCAACCTTGGATATAAAAGTATCAGATGATTTAAAGTATTGCCTCAACTGGATCTAAGTTCAGTAAAACTGAAGCACAAAATAGAAAAATAACACTTTCAATACATTCATTTAAAGTTATCTCTCTGTAGAGTTAAAAACAGTAACTAAGTGATTGGAGCAAACAGGATTTTTACATTGAATCTAGCTGTTCATGTGCAAAATTGCACACTGTTATAATTGCACATCATGAAACTTATGATGTATTTCAACTCTATTTGAAGAAAACTAAAAATCTGACAGTGAACTGAAAAGGTTAATTTAATAGCACCTCTTATTTTGATCTGTGTGGCTAGCCAATATCATAGAAATATAGAATCATTGAACCATTAAAATTTGAAACGGCCTCCAAGATCATAAAACCCATCCATAAAGGTTTTTATCTGAAAACCACCATGTCAATTAAACCACAGCACTAAGTCCCATGTCCACTTGTTTCTTGAAGAGTTCCAGAGATTGAGGCTTCACCACTTCCCTGAGAAGCCTGTTCCAATACTGAACTACCCTTTCAGTGAATATATTCTTCCAGATGTCCAAACTGAACTTCCCTTGCTGTGGCTTGAGGCCTGTTCCTCTCACCCTAGTGCTGGTAACCTGGGAGAAGAGGGTTATCCCCACCTCATTACATCCTTCCTTCAGGTAGTTGTAGAAAGAAAAAAAGTCACCCCCGAGTTTCCTCTTCTCCAGGCTAAACGGCCCCAGCTCCCTCAGCTGCTCCTCATAGGACCCACTCTCTAGACTCTTCACCAGCTCCAGCTCCCTTCATCTCTGGATGCTCCAGTCCCTCAATGTCTTTCTTGTGGCAAGGGGCCCAGAACTACACATGGGACTTGAGGTGTGATCTCACCACTACCGAGTGCAGGGGGAAAATCACTGCCCTGGTCCTGCTGGCCACACTATTGCTGATACAGGCCAGCAAGCCATTGGCCTTCTTGGCCAACTGGGCACACACTGTTTTATGTTCAGCCAGCTGAGTAATTTAATCTATATGAGATTCCTAAAGAAAATAGCACATTTTGCATATATTAATTGGGGTACTTGATTGTGAATTCTACTAAGGGATCCACTTTGCCTAACTTAGGTTTCTAGTTTGCAAATTAATTTCAGCTGTGTAATGAACATAAATGCCTAAATTCGGCAGATCATTTTTGTATTTAGGTGGGTGGACAGGGCAGGACGAATTAAAAGCCTCAACAGGAAGATTTATCTACTAGTGGTAAGTGCTGAATTTAGTATCTATATGTACATGACTGTCAAATCACAGTATACTGAAACCTAAAATGGGAAGACTGAGTCACAAAGTGTTTCCAATAAAATTTACTAAAAGCATATCCTTTTTTAAACCAAATATTTTCTCAAGATACTGTAGTGGCCTTTTTTTAGGCACACAGTTAGACAGTGTAATAACATATGGTGACAGTGAGTTTAAGTTCTCCTTTAGTTAAAATTGGCTCACAAGTTCTTTTTTAATGACTTTGGTGTTGAAGAAATAAACCTGTAGAGAAGTAGGAGCTACCATGACAGCAAAGAGCAAGGCATCATTGCTGAACAGTGTGGAACATGGTCATGGCCACAAATAACTGGAAGGGAGCCATGGTGAGCTCTGCACTTTCTTTTGTGTGACCCATTGGTAAAAGCAGCAGAACCAATGGTGTCTGATGAGAATTGGCATGTGCAGAAAATGTGGCTTCTCCAAAAGCTTCACATAGTTCCAGCCAGAAGACAGAGATTATCCCTCACAATATTTCTCTATTATGGTGTGTAAAGCTTATCCTATATATCCCAGTTTTTGTGCATATTAGTTTGGTTTCCTTCATTACATCTGCAGATCCCTAAACAGATTGAAAACATTTACCTACTAATTGTCTCCATTCTGCACTATACTCAGTTTTACTGGAAATCTCTATCTAAATTTGGGAGCTCTACAGGGTTGTTTTTATTGTGTATTTTTGTTTGTTTTCTGATAGAATTCAAATACCAGGACACATCATAGAGAAGAGCAACGATTCTTACTGTTCGGTCCAATACAAAAGCTGCGAATTTCTGACAACCTTGTTCAAAAAGAAGAAACACTCAACATTTGGCAGATCTATAGTTATCTAAATCCTAAGTTATATATGAGTTTAAAGGTCAACATGAATACACAAAGGAAAAAGTATAATATATTCTCATGATTTAGCCCGAGCCTGCAACCAAGCCCCATGTAGCCCCTTGCTCACTTCCACAGCAGTATGGGCGCACAGGGGAGAGAACCAGAAGGGTAGAAGACACAAAACTCCTTGGTTGAGGTAAAGACAGTTTAAAAGCAGAAGTTTTTCCTATTAAGCTAATTTTCATTTGCGAAGCAAAACAAGGAATTAATTCACCACTTCCCATTGGCAGGAAGGTGTTCAGCCATCTCCAGGAAAGCATAGACACATCACAGATAACGGTGACTTGACAAGACAAATATCATCACTGCAAACATCCCCTCTGCTTCCTTCTTTCCTCACTTTATATATTGAACATGATATCATATGGTCTGGAATATCCCTTTGGTCAATTGGAATCACCTGTCCCAGCTGTGTCTTGTCCTAGCATCCCATGCACCCCCAGCCAGCCTTTGCCAGTGTGGCAGTAGGAAACTCAGAAAAGGCCTTGGGTCTGTGTAATCCCTGCTCAGCAATAACAAATACATCTCTATTTTATCAATCTTGTGTTCAGATAAGTCCAAAACACAGCCCCATACCAGCCACTGTGAAGAAAATTAACTCTCCCCCAGACAAAACCAGTACATGCATTCTGACTCCCCCTCCCTGCAGTTATTGACAGGGGCACACTGAAAGCACTGGAAATTTGTCTGACTACAGGCTTTGAAAAAAGTATACAGCAAGCAACGCATTCTGCCACGTACTGCTGACTTGAGATAATTGTAATACCAGTTTGAGTCTTAGGTTTCGAAAAATGAATCTAAAATTACCTCCAGTGTTGACCAACCTTTCTCTTCAGGAAAATGAGAAAGTATAAAGGCCAGAAATACAGAGAGCAAACAATAGAAGTAGAATTATGGCAGAGCAAAGAAGTCAGAAAGAAGGCAAATTCATACAGGTGGACACAACAGGGAGAGTACTGGTTTATGAAACAGTCCAATATCTGCAGAATTAATGCACTATGTACAGAGATGTGAGCCATGAGAGTGCTGTGTTTGGGGGATGGGCAATACAAATGAAAGTTTTCTTTGGAATAGAAAGGATGCAGCCATGCAACTGACAGAAATATTTCTTTCTGATGTATTATGCTCTTTCATAAAAAAGCTGCTTCATTGAATGGAGTGTGGTGCTATTCCACCACGATCCAAGTAAAATATTAACATAAAAACATCAATTTTTTTCTTCTGTATTATTTTCACTGTATGTAAAACAAACGGTTTCCCTTTTATGATTAAGAATAAAAAGATTTTCCAAGAGTTAGAGAGCTATGATAATACCGAAAAAAGAAAAAGATATTTTTTTAATGAAAGAAGTATAGTTCAGCATGAATTTAAAATCCTACTGATAATGGCCAAATCACTATGAAAACACTTTTATGATGTATGAATAAGTACATGTAGCAATAAATCTATGTTTAAAAAAACAAGCCAAAGCACAAGACTTCAGGGATTCAATCTATACTAATGTGCAAGCTGTGCATAGGGAAAAAAGTGTTTAAAAGTGGTAGTATTTTCCCCAAAAATTAGCTGGAATTCTATCAGATTTGTGGAGCTATTTTTTTCATATTTGATCTGCTGAGTATGCTTAGTTTTCTAGAATGATCAGTTTTATCACACTATAAATAAGCCTACATTTTTAATCATGATAAAATCAGATTAAATATTCTCCACTGTGCTTCTCCGCAATCATATAAAAGTTACTTATAATCTGTGGGTTTACTCACCTTTAAATATTCTTATCCCATGTCCTCAGTCACTTAAGCTTTTTTTTTCTTTTTTTTTTTTTCTCTTTATGTTCATTCAGCTATCGGATTTGTTCCTTCTCAAAATATACAGAAAAATGACTGTGTTTTGTTCAGAGATGCTGTTATAAACTGTCATCTGCTTATTAATTGTGAGACTAACTTACCCTCTATTTCATCCTTTTCTGAGTCCATTGATTTTTCTCTTGATCTGTTCATTATGTGCTTGCCCTTTTGGACTTGTAACAGAATGTGCCTTTTATTCCTTGTTTCCACAGGTTTGCTTTAGACACAATAAAAGCTGGCAATGTCCTTATTGTAAAGTCAACCCTATAGATTGTATTCTGTGATTAGTAATTGATCACCAATAAAGATTGTTTTATCTTTGCCTAAAAGACAAAAGAGATTAAATTTGAAAGAGAAAACCTGTGACATTATCACTGAAGGAGAAAGAAGGAAATGGAATGATGCAAGAACACTTTATGGAAAATATTTAAAACAACAGCACTTAAAATGGGATCTTGAATGTTCTAAACTATAATTTAAATTTATGAAGAACTAAAATTACCCAAAATTTAAATATGGGCTACAAGTCATATGTCAATACAGTCTTCAAACTGTAGTCAAAAACTGACTACTGCAGTATATATCAAGCACTGGAGATGCGAAATGGTATAATGTAAATAAAATACGTGGGAAAAGAACTGAGATAAAATATATTGTCACTGATACTACCGAAACAGAATAGGAACACCTTCGTATGCTGAAAATCCCACTGCATTCATGAATGTGAAGGAAGGTCTTGAACTTAGCCAAATAGTCTCTGAAACCTTTTTCCCTTTTCTTCTCAGAGAAGATCTTAATAATAATAAAGTTTGAAAATATTAATGTTTAAACCAGAACTTGATAGGAAAGCTACTTCCTGAAAAAAATGTATTTTTTTAGTTTAAGTGCACTTGAAATATACTTAATTATTTCTACTGCTGCTAAATGCATGTGGTAAACTTTATGAAGCCTTTTATCCCCATCCTATTTCAAATCTTCCAAAACATAACCAGGTCTTCTGGTTCTCTTTGAACAGTTCTCTATAGTTTTTAGTGCTAGCTTAGTCGCTTTCAGAGAGGAAAACATTAGACATTCTGACTCTCAGATAACTTAATTAAGCCTAAGGCATATTATATTATTTAAATCCCCCATCTTAATATTTCAGAAATAAACCAGGATGAAAAAAAAACCCAAAAAAGTGATAAGAGGAGGCAAAAAAGTTTTGTAATTATTGCACATGAAAAATTTTTGCATCTTGAATTATACATTTGGATGTGATACAAGATCAAGCATAATGATATACCACATATGGCTATGACAGCTTCAGAAAATTCAGTCTCAAAATTTGAACTAAACTTTAGTCTCATCTCAAGGAACTGATTTTTTCCAGAAGGATGAATTATTTTTCACAGACCCTATATTTAAATCTCAAAGATCCTAGTCATTAAGAAATAAAAACAGATTTTGGAATTTCAAAATCATCATGGTTTTTCATGAAAGAGAATCAAATTCCACAGGCTCAGAAATCCACTTGGAGAGTAAAATCAATAGAATCTGCTTTGAATAACCAGCAATAATTTCCCATGGACAGCTGCAAACATTCAGTTATTGACAAAACCCTTACTATACAACTATTTGTATGTAACTGTAATGCAGTTTAGTTCATAAAATAATGTTGTAAATAAGTGCACATAATCAATAGGATTAATATTGATCAATTTTACATTTAAAAAATAAATAAAAAAATAAAAGAGAGACACTTCCAGGTGATTTTCTGTGTTTACTATGTGAGCTAGTCATAACAACAACATGGAAGAGATAATTTTTCCCTTGGATGAAAAAATCCAGTTTTTACGTATATATATATATACACATATACACATACATATACACACATGTAATGGTTTATAGAAAACTTGGTGTGATCTCTTAATAAAATGACCGTACTTCTAGAGGGTTGGTTTGTATATTTCTTTGTACGACAGAGATTTTATGCACCATAAAAAATATACTGGTGAATTTTGTTACTTCAAGAATATTAAAATATAATTATGGGCAAACGAGTATTTGCTACACAAATATATTTTTTAAAAAACATGGGTAGTCAAAATAATGTTTTAATGTTCTAAAATTCTCTAATTATCTAATTGTCCAGATTTGTCTAATAACTATAGAAAAAGCTTCATAAAAAAAGGCAAAAATTACTGTCAGAACTTCCCTAGTATCTTCCTCTTTTCTAGAGCAGTATCTTTCTTCTTCCATAGTCCCTTCTCATCCTAAAATTAGGATTTTTGCTCTTCCTCAGGAGGTGCAGGAATTTCCAATTCAGCAGCTCTACCATTTCCTTGCTGGGAGGAATTTTATGGCCGCAGTAACAGAGTCTTCTTCCCTAGTCTTATAATTGTCACCCTGATTTTCAGCCTTCTGATTTTGTTTACATTCTTGTATTGTAGTTCTCATAATTTTAACATAGACAAAGTAAATTGTTTTCACATTCCTCTCTGTGGCAGACTGCTGGTTTGACCACTAGAGTCAGAAGAGTGTTCCTCTTGTCCCCCAATCCTTGACTAAATCCCAAAAACTGTGTAAGTTAAAATTCCCAAATAAAGACCTTTTTATTGCTCTCATGCTGACAGGTGAGTGTCTTTCTTTCGTGTCCTAATTGCAACATCAGCTTGATTTTCTTTTTACATGATTCCCTCAACAATAATCTTCCTTCCCATGGGCTCAATCTAAAGATGCAAAGTAGACTCCTTCAGAATCGGTCTGGAGCCATTGATGCACTGTTATTAACCAGAGATAGAATATGATACAGAAAATATACAGCCACATCCTTACAATCATACCATATACAGTACATGAGAACTGCCACAGGCTGGAACCAGATCAGTCCAGTCCAAGCTAAGGCAAATCCTGAGATCTTGTGGTGTCAGTCAGCGTAAGGTCTCTGGCCTCCTATAATAATGATAAAGTGATATTTACTGGGCTGGAGCATTGTCCTCACCTTTATCTTCCAGAAAATACAAGCATAACTTAATGTTTTCCATATCAGTGACCTTTTATAAACCATTAAGAATCCCACTAAAAGATAAGATTCAGAGACTGAGCCCAACCTGCCCTTTTTTTTCTCCTCCGTATCTCAGTATATTCCTTTTTCGAGCTCCATATCAAAATGTCTTGTGTTCTTATGCTATTAATTTTTATAAGCCTCATCCCTCCTGCTTCTTTTACACAGTGAACTTTTGATTTGCATTTGTTTTGACTTTTAGTCTTTTTCCTAATGACATTTATGTGGGTTTTGGGGGAAGTAATTTTCACTTTCCCTTGCTACCCTCATCAGCTCAGTCTCACTCATTGCAGACTCAAATTTCCACTGAAGTATTCCATCCAGCCACTCTCCCACTTGCCCTCCTCAAGAGGAAACTGTCAGAAAATCAGATGAAAAACAACGTGGCTGGAGATAAAACAGAGAGCACTTAGCCATTGGTATTATGAGCTTAAGAGGAAAATAATTTAATTTTTTGTCAATTAGTGTAAATAATTAGTGATTTGAGTATAAGGAAACAAAAAAGACAAACAATAAAACACCTTTTTTTGCCACTTTGCTAGGGTTAGTGTCACTCCCAGGTTCTACTTCACTGCAAACGACTTAGTCTCTGCAGCACAGTGGGTTGGGGTCAGGGCATAGTAGTTTCTTTTTTTTGTCTTCTTCCTTTTCATATTTTTCCTGTGCTCCAGGATTGGTTCTCCACAGGCTGCAGTAATTTCAAAGTTGTACCAGCTCAAGCAAGGTCCTATCCATGGCTCAGAGTCCCTTCAGAGGAGTGCTTGTTCTACCTTGGAATACTTTTTACTGGATGAATTGGCCACATCTAAGTAACGTTGCTGCTTCATCTTCATTGTTAGTGTCAAATTGGTTTTCTTGAATTTAGAAGTAAAAGCTGAAGTTAAAAGATAAGATAAAAGATAAGATAAAAGAAAGATTTTTTTTTTTTGTTGAAAACAAAAAATCTGCAAGAAGGCACCATTTCATAAAAATAATCCAAATAATGGAAGTATTTGAAAATGTATTGATGACCAGGTTTTTTTCTTCAGGTTTTACAATTTTAACTGTTTAAATAAGGAGTGAGTGTATTCCAGAGCACTTTCTTTCCTCAGATCTATTTATAAACATTACAATTAATTTTCTATGGTGGGGGAAATATGAATATAAGCTAATCCTGCATTCTCAAAACTACCTCCTTTATATTCAGAAAATAATTGGAGTTCACTTGTTTGAGTAGGTGTGAAAATAGATTTTTTTTTGTATCAAATTTCAAAGGACAACACAAAAATTTGCGAATTAAATATTTTCTTCATGCCTCTTCATGAAGAAATGCTGAAAAACATCTGGCTGAAGTTCTTCAAGGTTCTAGCAACATACATGTATTTAACCTTTATTGGTTTTCTGAAGTTGTTACATATGCATTAAAAAAACTAATCAAGACAAACTTTCATCACCTGCCCTCTGGAGATTTCCCTTGTGTATTATTAAATGATGCATACAGTGATGTATTTGAGGGAAAAAGTTCAGTTTACTGCTTTCATTTTTTATCACAAAAATTTTTTGTGCTTTGCAAGGCCTTCAAGATGTACACCAAAGTTTGTCTTATTAGTTATACAGTGATTTGCAGTTGTAGTTGTGATTTTAGTGGCAGAAATCAATATCAGTCTTGCCAGCTGATATTAGAAATATTATATGAAATGATGAATATCTAAGGTTTTCAGAGTTCTTTTTTTTCCTCTCCCAATTAAAACATAAATCATTCATCTATACATTTTCACATACATTTCCATAGCTGGCTTTGTGCTAAATGTTTTTCTAGCATCTTCTGTCATTCTTTATTACTTTGGATTTACATAATAGTTCTATATTTCAAAGATATTTGAAGGAAAATTCATCTGTGTCAAGAAAAGAACTTTCCATCAGGAATAAGAGGGTAGTTGAAATGGAAAAAAAGTCATTCCAATGCTTTCAATTGAATTACTAATTGCATTCAGACATGACTTGATTTTCCATAACACCAGGAGCTTGTGTTCAGCTGTTTCTGACCTGAATTTTGAGCACCTCAGAATAAATAAATAAATAAATAAATAAATAGTCACATTGTAGCTTGTTAACCTCTTACTAACTGCCTTTAGACTGATTTGGGCAGTTTATTTTTGGAGAAAGAATGTAAATTTTAGAAACAATACAATGTTAATATATACAAAAATACTTTACCCAATGATATCTTTAAAAAACATTTTTTTAAATTTTACTGAGGTGTAAGCTGATGCAGAATTTTTGAAAGTATTTTTAAAAAATATTTATGCAAAAAAACTATGAACAAAAACACCTCTAAAGTTTCATAACAGTAAGAAAAATACATTAGTTTTATGAAGGTAACTGTGGTTTTGAAATTCTTTTCTGTATTTTTTTCTTCTGCACTGAATATATATGCTAAGCCTTATTGGCAATTTGCATTTTATGTTATTTCCGATCAGCTGAAGATTTTCCTTTAAAATAAAATACTGAAAAGAACATATAATTTGCTCTTTACTCTTTTAAACTTTAATGTGAATATCAGATTCTGGATCATTGCTCTATGAATCCTATTGAAAGGTAACTTTCTGTTTCAAGAAACCAAGAGCAATAACGTAAATGTCACCGAACATTTCCAAGTGCAGTTTAAATTGGTATTAAACTGAAGAATAATAAAACAAAAATTGTGTCGGTAGGGCTAATGTATATATGCAGATATTTCAAAAGAATAGTTCTAGACATAAGCTGCATATGCACAGCACAGTTTGCCATAGTTCCTACCTGCTCCTGTTGTTACAAAAGGGATATACCTAGCATAGTTGCTAAATACCTGATTAGACAGAGAGAATGAACATTACTAACATAATGAACATTGGTGTAACACAAATTGCAATAGATCTTGAAAGAAACTTATTTCTGGTTTCTTGCTAGCTATTAACTAGATTAAACTTTCATGAAAGTGGTTTGTTCTATGTCTGTTGTAAAGTCCTTATTATCTGCATTCATAACTTGATAGTTCCCTATAATGCTTGAAACTCATTGCATAAATACTTTGGAAAAAAATAAAATGTTGTGCTTTTTTTCAAGTACATTAATGCAATATTTAGTATATATTTAGCTATTGTAAGAGTAAATAACAGTACTATTGCAAGATGAATTCAATAAAATTTCATATTGTGTTGTTTTTAGGCATATTAGCATTCAGACATTAGCAATATTGCATTAAAACAAAGGACAAAATGATTATGGTAATAATGTACTTATTTTTCCAGTAATCTTTAAATTTTATTCAAAGTGATAAAAAGATTCAAATCAGATCAATAAGATTTTATTCTTGCCCCATCAAGCATGTGCATGTTCACAGACGCACAGATGTACAGTTCCCATTAGATAGTTTTTAAGCAATATACCTTTTGTTCTGTCACCAAAGACATCCTGTAAACTTCTGTTCAGTCGTTACTTTATTCTGTCATCTTCTTTCCTTCATCTTCTTGATATCTTACTAGTGATTTTTTTTTTATTATTTTTCTGTATGTTATATTGCATCTAACATTTTCTTTTCCCCTTTAATTCTCCTTTAAACATTCGCCTAAGGGACTGGACTACGGTAAATACTGTGATTCTCCAAAGCTTAATACCACAGGCAATCAGTATAACAGAATTTGTTAAATTAAATGTATCAGGAACATCTGGCAAATCTCAAAGTAACACTTTTTCCTATTTATTAAATAGCATTACATATTTTGATTTCATTTTTCACATCACCTGTTCAATACACCATCTCAGATTTTCCCTTGTTTCATCATGAAAAAAAGAAAATAGAAAACATAAAATAAACACAGAAGAAAAAAGTCTCTTGAAGCTGTTTTTAAAGAAAATTAATCATCTTTCTCACTCTATTCAATATTATACTATCTTCTTCGTGTAATTATATCAGCCATTACTATCACCATAACATATTTATTGGGTTTTTTAAGCCTAAAGATATGAATGGAAGTAATTAATAAATATTCCTTAGTAATTCTGGCCTTCAAGTACTACTCTAACAACATGTACTGTATATGAAATTTGCATGTTTATTTTTATTCATTGAAACAAGACTATGGAAGTTTTACCAGTCAAAGTCTTAGAGAAAAGAAAATACATACATAAAAAAATGACTTACTAAACTCAGGTTGGTTGAGGTGTTGTTTCATATGGGTGATATTCAGCCTGAGAACTGAGCAAACACAGATGCTGATGGTTTCTACCTGCAGGAGAGCATAGGCTGCCTCCATCTGCCCATGCTAAAGCAGGTCCACCTGGGGAACCCTAAGGCATTGGACACATGCCCAAGAGTGGCACAGACATGGGATGTGTTACAGGGTGATAGTCCTTAAAGCAGCAGCCCGGAAGGACTAAGGCCTTTCAATACTCTTAGATGTCTTGGAGTGTGTTTCCAGATAACACGTATTAATGAAATCTTGATAGCCTGTCTGGTCTTTCGAAAGTAAACATGTTGTCAGATAAAGAATTTCCTTTGGGATTCTCCTATTTATCCACTAAATAAAAAGTGTAAAGGAGTTTAATACCAGAAAAGCAGATATCTCCTGAAATTAAACAAGAAAATCAAACAAACAAATGAAAAAGCCCCACAACAGCAAACCCTGAAACCCCTCAAATCTGAGAAATGGCTCTAGATGTCTTCAATGTGATTAATTGTAAGAAATAAGCACTTGAGTGAAATAATTTGTCTTCTAGAGAAGTCTGGGTCTCTTTGGTTTCTACTTCATTGAATCACAGAATCATAGAACAGCTTAGGTTGGAAGGGACCTCAAGTGACCCTGTGTACAATATTTTGCTGGAAAGTGAGCCAACAGGAGATCACCTAGCTCCCTGTCCACTTGTATTTTGAAAACCTACAGTGATGAAGACTGCCATATCCCTTGGAAGGCTGTCCAAGTAAATGACTATCTTCTTATTATAAGTAATTTATTTCTTTTATCAAGCTGAAACATCTCCGGGTGCAACTTATACCCATCACCCATTGTCCTTTCTATGCATCTTCTTGTGAAAAGAGTCTCCATCCTCCTTGTAGAAAAGCTTCCAGCACTGGTTCCCCTTGAAGTTTCTCTTCTATGAGGTGAAATGAAACAGCTCCTTCAGTCTTTCTTCATCAGAGTGTTTTCCAGCCTTTTGTCAATCTTCTTGGCCCGCCTTTGGACCTTCTGAAGTCTGTCTCCATCTTTCTTGGATTGGTAGCACCAGAACTGGAAGCAGTAATTTAGGTGTGCCCTGAAAAGCACTGAGTGTCACTCTCCCTGCCAGTAATACCCTTGCAGATGTAGCCCATGATCTGATTTGCCTTTGTTGCTGCAGCGTCACCCTTGCTGACTCTTGTTCATCTGGTTCATCAAGATGCCCAGGTCCCTCTCAACAAGGCTGCTCCCCAGACACACAGATCCAGCCTGTACCTCAAAGTTAAGGTGCGGAACCTGGTACTTTGTCAATCTATCACCCATATCACTGTCCAGTCATCCAATCTGTATCTTGCCAATTTGTCCAGGACAAGGCTGTGGGAAAGAATGTTGAACACTTTGCTGAAGTACATACTCTCCTGACAAATCAGATTAATTTGCCTTTAATGAAACAGTGCTGCATTTTCCCTATCACCTGAATCATTTGATTTGGAATAGTTTTTAGGAAGATTCCTTGCAATTTTTTTCCAGTGAATGAAATAAAACTAGTGGGCCTGTAGTTTCCTAGGTCCTCTTCTGGGCCCTTACTCTAGATGGCATTTGTTCTTTTTAGTCATGAGGATGTCCCCTGATCTCCAGGACGTTTCAAATATTATAGGCAGTGACCTTAGGACAATATCAGCCACTTCTCTTAAATCCTGGGGTGGATTCTCTTCAGGGACACAAATTTGCATGGGTTGAGCTCTTGCAAGAGGCCACAGACCAACCCTTCCTTGACTACTGGTGTGTTGACATGTGGACTGTCATAGCTTCCCGATCCTGCAATCTGATATTGAATCACTGTAATTAGTGATACATAGAGTATGTGTATGTACTTTCATGAGTACGAAGTAATAAATTTGAATTGCTTCAAAAGGTACTCTAATTGTTATATTACTACAGTCTCCTAAATATATTTTATCAAAAAATATATATATTTATATAAACAGTATCATGAGGGAATAGATATGGAAACTAAAGCAGGACTTTGACTTTTTCTTGATTTTTTTTTTATCTTTAACAACATTTTAAATGAGTGACTTTCTATGATTTTTTTTTAGCACCTATATGAAGGAGAAAAATAACTTGAAAAACATTAGGTATTTTATTTTTTTAGCTCATCTGAGTGAACAGAATAAAGTGACATAAGGAAGTAGCTAATTACTGTGTCAGCCATATACTTTGTTAGATAAAATCTAAAGTGATGTCTATTAAAGTAGTAAATATAGAAATCTGAGCATTTATCTCAGTTTTGGATTGTAAAATAACCATTTGGGGGCATGTCTAATGTCTGAATGTGTAGCTCAGAAAAAGGAATGATTGAGGAATAAAATTTGCTTTGGACTCAGCATCTTTAGTTAAGTAGTCCAGAATTCTGAGTTTGGATAAATTATGCTTTACACTGTTTCTCTCTGAAATAGCCCACAAAAATCTTTAGTATGGACCACAAACTGCAGCAGTGTGAGGCATTCTGCAACGCATAAGCTACCTAAATGTGTGAGACAAAATCATAATCTTTCAAAACCTCATCTACTATAGTATAATTACATGATTACACCTCTGAACTTCTCATTTCATCTTACTTTAACCTGTTAATCAAAAAGGTTTTATAATGGAGATGAGTGATAATACCTCTGCATTTTGGAAGGTTACTTGAATTTTAATAATATCCTGTTTTTCAAGGTTCATAATATATTTTCAATTTACTATAGTTTGACCTTGGCAATGGAAGTTTCTTTCTGTCAGATGAAAGTGCAAAGAAATGTACCTTGGTTTTCTACAGAATAAGTCATAAATAAGAACACGTTTCACTTTTTTAAAAATGACAAATAAAAGATAAATGTAATTTTAAGACTATTTTAAATATGTCTTAAAAAAAGGATGAAAACTTTATTCCTGGCCATAAAAAATTAGGAGTTATCCTGACAAAATTTCATTTACAATGCCATTAAAAGTATCCATTGCAAAATATAATTATGTAACCACCATGAGGTAATATTAACTAAGTGACTAGTTCTGTGTCTGTGAAGCACAAAAATGGATGAAATTAACCAAATTTGGATATTAAATTCAGGGAAAGGAAAATATCACAATACTTTTTATGCTTCAGTTCCAATCAGGACAGGTTAGCTTTCAGCTTCAAATAAATATATTGAGTAAGTAGATAAGAAACATATGGAAATAACAGTTTTGTTGGAAAGTATATCTCCAAAAGTGGGGGAAAAATGATACTCAAAGTAGTAAGTGCAAGCTATGTTTCCATTTCCAGTGTAGTAAGTCCAGTAAAAGGTGGGGAGAAATGCACAAAAATATTTTCCTTCATAAAAGAAATGAGGAAATTTATATTTTATATGTCTTTTTTTTAAGTAATGATATTATTCTGACTGCATAGAATTAAATCAGAATCAAAATTAACAAAAAATGAAAGAGTAACAGACATAAGAAAGGATATCTTAATTAAAAGTCTTTGATACATTCATGGGAAAACTCTTAATTTGAATATACCTCTCTGTTTAATCTGGAAAACAGGATTTTTCTTTTTTTCTTTTTTCTCTTTTCTTTCCTTTTTTCTTTTCTTTTGTTTTTTCTTTTTTTTTTTTCTTTTTTTCTTTTTCTCAAGACTAAAACTACTATCAAACGAAACTGCAGAACCTCAGCATTGCTGAATTAGGAAAGATGAAGTACAGAAACTCTTATGTATATAGATGTGAATTAATTATAAAGTCTGTATGTGACAGAGAAAAGACAAAGTCAATGTGATGCTGTCACAGAAAAACAGTGTGGGTTGTTTTTTCTTTTCCAAATAGAAATGTCATTAACTCAGATGAGGAAAAAAAGAAAAGTAAAAGGCAAGTATCCAGAGGCTATGTGTATAAGCGGATTTATTTTTTTTTTGTGTCAATTCATTCAGTACTTTTTTTTTTAATTTCAGTTTTTGCTGTTTAAGTTGAAGTGAAAAACTGGTTTTTTACTCTCTGAAGCCTTTTTGTCAGTCATTGACACCATGTCCTTGAGTGAAAAGGCTTACATATGTTGAAGCCAGTTGGACTTATTATGATATAATAGAGAGTAGGAAGGGAATGAAGAAGGATTTTATTCTATTTCAGGATGACTGAATCATAGGATTTCATAGTGGGAGAGGCAAAGTATTTCCTGATGAAGAAAGAGTATTTGAGATGCACTTATAGTAAACTTAAAGTAAATCTGCAAAGATGACAACCACCAATGACAAAGGAGATTCAGAGTGAGCTTTATCTAAAATAATGAAATGCAAGAAAAAACATTTCTTAGAAAACATGTAAATTTTTTCTGGACAATAAGATGTCAGCTATTGTTAATGGGCCACCTTCATTATCTTTTCTGGAAGAGATGGTTGTGGGGTTTGGTTTTGGTTTTGGTTTCTTTTTTTGTTTTTGTTTTTGTTTTTTTGTTTTTTTTTTTTTTTTTTTGTTTTTTTTTTTTTGTTTTTGTTTTTTTTTTTTTTTTTTAATATTTTTGTACACATTCACACAGAAATAGAAAGAATCATAACATTTTTTAAATCGTTGATCTCCTGTTGTTGCCTTTCTGTTCCCTCTGGCTTTTATCCCAAAGATGCATTGTACCAATGCATCACTAACACAGCAGTGATCAGAGCTCTTATAGCTTATGCATTGTTGACAGGCACTTTTATAACACTTTGTTATAATAATGCACTATTATGGTATTTCAGTATATCAGATGGAAAAAAAATAGTCATATTAGGAAAAAGAAATATATACATGAAAGTTTAGCAGATGAATGAAAATTTTTCAATCTACTCTGTAAAAAATAGAAGTGTTGATTTTACAGGAGTGATTCAACTCTTTAATAGTCCACATTTTCTGAGAGTTAAATTTATAATGATCAACAGAAAAGGACGTTAACTACCAGGCTATTTTTCTTTTGATTCTATGTCTATGCAATATGTCAAAAGATTGTCATGTTTGTGTTTAAGCCAGGTGTTTTCTGTATCATGTGGCTTACCTTAGAGTTACAAGTTATAAAGTATGCTTTCCACTCGATTTTTAAAAGATATGAGATGCCCTTTGAAGCAGACATTTAGAGAAATTTGGGACACTGTACCAAAAGCCACTTTGATAATATTATTTAGAATTAACTGCAGAACTGGCAGGTATGACCATCTGTCTCCTGTGCGTCTTTATGTTTTAAGATATGCTTACTAGTGACAGATTTTGAGTATTGCACTTGCACTGGGTTTGCATGACCAGGTTTTGGTCTACAGAAGGTGCTAGAAATTTCTTCCATTTCCAGCAGAACCAATGCTAGCCAGCTCCAAGGTGGATGTGCCGCTGGCCAAATCTAGAGCCAATCGGAAATGATGGCAACACCTCTATGATAAAATATTTAAGAAGAAGAAATTATTGTGCATAAATAATTCCTCTCAGAGAAAAATGAAGTCAAAATATGTGAAAGGAACAACTCCGTAGACACAAGGGTCAGTGAAGAAGCAGAGGAGAGGGGTGTTCCAGGCACCAGAGCTGAGATTCCCCTGTAGCCTGTGGTGCAGACCATGGTGATGCAGCTGTGCCCCTGAAGTCCATGGAGGACCATGTGGATACAGAGATCCACCTGCAGCCCATGGAAGGGACCCACACCAGAACAGGTAGATGCCTGAGAGAAGGCTGTGGAATCATGGGAGGCACATGTTGGAGCACATTTCTAGCAGGGATCTGCAGACTTGTGGAAGAGTAGCCCACCCTGGAGCAGTTTTGTTGTTGGAATTTGTGACCCTCTAGCGAATCCATGCTGTAGCAGGGGAAGGACCCTTCTCCGTGAGCGGCACAGAAATTATGTGTGATGAACCAGCTATAACTCCTGTTTCCTGTCTCCTTGCACCTCTGGGGAAAGAAGGTAGGGCTAGGAAGGAGGTGTGGTGGTGTATCCTCCCCCCACTCCCCTTTATCAGGCCTTTCCACCATGATCTGAGAACCGCTCATCAGGCCCTGGCACTTGATGGACAGCACCTGGGCTGAGCTCCTCTTGACCTTGTGGAAACACCAGCTGCTCCCAGGAACTAGTGCTGTCTAATGAGTTCCTGCTTTTCTTTTTTATGAACAGCCTTAGAACCCCTTTTTTTATTATTATTTTTGTCTAAACGAAATAGCATTCTTGTACTCAATCTTTTAAAGAAAGTTGTTGATCCAAAGTGAGGCCAGGAAGAAACATTGTTATGACCAAAGCCCACCCTGTTGCAGCCTATAAACAGCAGTTCGAAATAAGAACCTTAGAACTCTTCTGGACCACAGCAGTCAGTATTACCACTTTTATATTAAATCTGTTTTTACTGATACCTTTCCTGGTGATTCTTTAAGTGATCTTAAAACATTCTTTTATAACAGGAGGGAAGAGTTGGGTGAAGCTGTTTTAAAATCTGTTTTAACTTCTCAATATCATGCTCTGATTTTATTTGTAACAACTTCTGTTAATATCTCCAAACTGAGCCTGTTTTGTCTGTGATGGTATTTGGTGAGTGATATGTCTTCTGGACATTATCTTAGCCCATGAACCATTCCTTGTATTTTCTCTTCCCTGTCCAGTTGTGAAGGGAAGTGGGACAATGACTTTGGTGGGTGCCTGCTATCCAGCCAGGGTCAACCCAATATAAGTGTGAATGTCGTAAAGCTGTATATTACATCATTCAGTCTTCAAAGACTAAGTTCATCCCTATTAGAAGTAATGTTTAAAAGTCCCTGAGATTCAGATGAGCGTTGAACCTTTTGCATAAGGCAGTTAAACTCGTTTAATCAGAAGGATAAAGTCAGCTACCTAAGAGAATTTACAGTGCAATCACTCACACGTAGGAAATGGAAGGTTATTCTTACAATGATTTTTCTTTTTGTCATTCAGAAATTAATCTTAATTAGAGAGAGTCAAGGATTTCATAACTATTCCCATACCAAATATGGTTAGTCAGTGGATATCTATCTTAAAACTGTGCCATTGCTGTGCAAAACAAGAGATTGCAGAGGAAGACTTCTCACCATTGCAAAGACACAGAATAATATGTCAGTTTAATAGTTACATTTAACAAAGTTTTTACTGAAGATGATTTTAATGAAGATTCTAGTGTAACTGATTGTCACAATCCATCCTGTCTTCTTATCAGACTCTATTCCTTCTTTCTATTCTGTTTGTGTTGGAGACACAGTAAGTAGCTCACTATTAAACTTCAAGATTTACAGGGAAGGAGATGGGAGGCCAGCATCTGGAAAGACATAGCCTCTAAGCTGGAGAACAGGTGAAACACCCAAGTTTTGTGCATGGAAACCGGATGTTCTGAAAGTCAGTGTTTGAAAGATCAGTAAATGTGCCTGGGCACGTGATGGTATACATACATTCCAATGCGCAAATTTTACTAGTGGATAGCCCTCAGAAGGAATAGGGTTAGCCCAATTTCTCATTCTAATATTTATTTGTGTGTTGTTTATGTTTGTGGGTATGCCTGTAAAAGTTCTGTCCACCTGTTTTTGTGTCCTACTGTATCCATATAGTGTGTATTTGTTGGGGCAAGCTTTTTTGTTAATGCACACTCAACCTCAGTGCTGGAAGGACACATCTCTGAGAACCACAGCAGACTCTCCTCCAGCCAGCCAGGAAAGGTTGTACCCCCTGAGTCTTCAAGTCAAGCCTAGGTTTTCTTTTCTTTTTATTTTACAAGTACCAACTTTTTTATAAGTCCCCCAAAACCCATAAACCAACAGATATATGTATCTCTACCATAGTAGTAGAAGGAGTTTACACAGCTGTAGACATAAGGTATATACTAGCTGTGGAACAAAAGCAGGCCAGGGAGTACATTCCAATACTAAACATTTATTTTTCATATTATTTACCTCTTTTTTTCACATTGTTAACTCTTAAATAATTTCCCGACTCTGGTTTTGATTATTTTATTTATCCATCTTCACACAAATCTGACACTAAAAACACCAGCTTTAAATATCACGGATTTCAAACCTTTGACATTTGATCTTAGGTCTGGGGATTGGCAGATCATCTTTAATTTAGTTGTATAGACATAGTCTTGCAGGCGTATATTTTAGGTGGCTAAAATTAAATGGGGTGAAGTAGAAGACATATGAAATTGTTAGTTGATAATATTTGGTTAACCTTTTTGAGGCCTTTATTCTACTTCATATTTTGTCCCTAAGAAAAAAAAAAAAAGATAAAACAGGAGCTGCTAAGCAAAAAAAAAATCTAGGCATTCTCCTGAAAGATCATAGGGAATCTATTGACTTCATAGGCTTTCTACTTTTTTAAAGAATCAAAATTTGTTTTATCAGGGTTTCTAAATTAGAAAAACACCTGACAAACCGTTAATGTATTTTATTCCTAAATGTGTGTGTTTAGATGAACTGGATGGGGATGGAAGAAAGAAAACATACACAAAGGTAACATTTCAGAGGAAAAGACAAAAATTTCGAAATTGAGAATGGAGAAGGAAAGATTCATCTTTCTTAGATATACACAAAGAATGAACACCATTAAGAAAGAAAAATAAAAAGCATATGTGTGTTCATGTGATTGAAAATCAGAGAGAAATTATCTTTAGAAAGATAATGTTTGAACATTATTTATTAAAATATTGTAACTACTGATTTCAATGAGGGTCTGGAATTAAACTAGAAAAAATTGTGATTCTTCATGAAGTCAAAGGATTGCTAGACAGCTGAGGCAAGAAGAAGTGAAATGATGAAATCAAAAGGAAGTGGAATTGCTAGTAGATAGTAAGTTTATTCAAATTTATGATTGACTTAAATATAAATATTTCAAATGTCATACAGGCCAGTGACTTCAATAATAAAACAAGCAAAAATGTAGTTGCTTCAATTACTTACTGTAAAAATTATATGTCACATCATTAGATTGAATGGTCCTGCACAGATAATTTAAATTCTGAGGATTCCTCTGATTTACATCAGTAGAAGTTTGGGTCACACAGCATACTTTTTTTCCTTCAAGATATATTTTATTGTCATCTAGCAGCAGCTAAAAAGTGTATACTTTAAAAAGCATAAAAAAAGAATGTTTTACTGTACATCCGTAATATTTTCAGTATAAGATTTAAACTGAAGTATCTGGATAAAATGTTTAAAATTATATATCTCTCTTTGAACAAAAAATGTAATAAACCTTCGGCATTTTTTGAATTTGGGAGAAAAATTAAGTTCAATGACTCTTGCATGCTATTCAGGAACTGTCCATTACTAAATAATAGTTAAACAATACCAAGAACTTGGAAAATATAATGATTAGATAAAATTATTCATATGTGAATAGCACATTATCATCAACTGAATAACAGAAATAAATATCATTTATCATTGTCAGTCACTGGCAACTTGTGCTCAGTGTAAAAGACTGTTGATTACTGAATAATTTTGAATATTTTTCAAATAAAACTTTACCAGTTTAGTTTATTTTCCCATTTCAGCAATAATAATAAATCAATACCTCATTTTCTTGCTACTTTTGCATAAATTTTGTATCAGTCCATCATTATTTTTAATTGCAAAGGCAAAACTAGCAATGAAAATTGGGCAGAAAATCAGTAGAACTTTGAGTGTGAATCCTCTTTAGCATTAAATGACTTCTGTGTGGTAAAATAGGCCTTCAGTTTCCTAGGAAGCAAACTTATCTTCATGATAGTTAGCGTCATCCTGATAATACTTAAGAAAAACATTATTTTTAACATGGGAGAATATAACATTTTTTTTCTTATTGTGCATAAAGACAAGTGTTCTTTAATACTTCTAACACCTTAGGAATTTAAACTTACATGTGGCAATAGCAGTGCGTTATATTAACTGAGTTGCTGCTCAGACTGCCATTATTAATTCTAAATTTTAAAACTTACGGATCATCAACACCACCTACAACCTGAAATGCTGAAGATCCAGTAGAGAAGGATTCTTCACTAGACTATATATGTAACTAGAATTTTTAACTCAGGGAAGAAAAGTCAAAGTCAGAAATAGGAAACTACTATTAATGTAGTCCAATTTCAGTACCTTATTTAGGTGTTTTTTCTTTAGATTTCTGGAGTTTCACTAAACTGGAGAATATGACAATCAAGTACTAAAATATGTACTGAACGCTTAAGAAACCACGAGGTATCTACTCCACCACACATAAGCTTTTATCTATTAAGTGGGAAAGGTTAATGCCTGAGTAAGACATAGGAGCGCTCTCTACTCTTGCTGCAGTAGAGCTGCCATGGTTTACAACCCTTTTCAATGAGTCCTGTAGATTTGCTGTGACTAAGTCTTTAGAACTGGGTTGTTGACATGGGCAGTTGTGGCAAGTTGAGAAGCAAGTATGGGTTGAAGTGGAGGATTGGCATCCCGACATAGTCAGGCACTACAGCCTAGAGTTATGCAAGATTTAATCTGTTGATTTTAATAAGCAAGGCTGAAGGAGTTACTTGTTAGAAAAGAGACAGTGAAGACATTTTAGCTCCTTCTTTCTCTCCAAGAAAAGCTAACCATGCAGTTGAATGATACTTAAGACCTCATCAATATGTAAATAAAAAATTGCCAAAAAAGATTAAATGCAATTATGGAAGCATAAGGACCACAGAAAATCCAAATTGGTGGCTTTGTCAAGTCTGTTTTGTATTCCTAGAGATAATTCATCTAGTCATTTTAATTTGCATCTTGTATAAGACTTTTAGACACTAATCACTAGACAGAGTTATTTTGTGTTGTTTTCTGATTGCAAGCAGTGCAATTGATAATGAATTACCAGGGTAATTCTGATTGTCAAGGAACAAGGAACATTTTTATTATAGTATATTATTCTTTTTGTTCAAATCTCTCCAAAGAATATGCACAAATAATATGAAATTCTGTCCCAATTGCTGCCTTTATTTGCCTGAGAAACCACCCAGCAAATAGAACATGTGGAAGTTTGCTATCCCAAGATTCAGGGTCCTGAGTTTGCCCTATGCCTGGCCCATATTCCTCATGATTGTAAACTCCACCAGTGTATGATTATGGTCAGCCCAGGCTGCCTCCACTCCTGTCATCACCAATTAACTCCGTTACATTGGGGACATCAGGTACAGTATCACATCCCTGCTTGTAGGGCTGTCTGTTGTGTCCTCTAAGAAGCTACCCTCCATGCATTCCAAGATTAGCTATACTACATTTTCAGCAGGAACCAGACTGATTGAAGTCCCCCTGCAGAGAAGTATCTGCAATTATGTTACTTCCTGGAGCTGGAGTAAGGAGGCTTCAGCAACTGGCAGCTTGCAGTGGACACCAATCACAAGGCTCCCTTTGTTGCCTCAGCCTCTGATTCTTACCCACAAGCTTTCAACCTGTTTTTGGCTGTTTTTCAGAGAGCTCTTTATCCACATCTTGATGTAGAGAGTCTCTGCCCTTTCTTTCTTGCCTGTGCCTTCTGAAAAGCCTGTAGTCATAGATAACCTCACACCAGTCATTGGATTCATCACACCGTGAACGGTGTTTCCATCACTTCCCTGAATAGCTTCCTCCAGTGCTTGACCATCCTTTTAGTGAAGAGATTTTTCCTAATATTCAAGCTAAACCTACTCTGACACAATTTAAAGCCAATTCTTCTCAACTTATTGCTTGTCATTTGGGAAAAGAGACCAACATTCACCTGCCCACGACCTCAGGTAGAGCAATAAGAGCTTCCCTGATTCTCCTTTTCTCGAGGGTAAAAAATCTCAATTTCCTCAGCCTCTCCTCACAGGATTTCTTCTCTAGATCTTTTACCAGCATCGTTGCTGTGTTTTGGAAATCACCTATCTTGGCTTAGAGCCTGATTACATATGTTCAATAAGTAGCAGAGAAAATGTTTTATGCAACAGCATAAAACCGTCAGGCAAGAGCAAGCAAGGAAAACTCGTACCCTGGCTACAACTTTCTGGTTGACAAGTTCTCAGGCCTAGTCACCTGGACCCTAAAAATAAGACTAAACAAGATAGGTGTCAGTGCTAAATATTCAACTTCAGATCTATGGAAATGTATAATCACAAATTATATATGATTTAGAATATAATTGTTTAAAAGTGAGAGTTTTGTATAAGCAGAAATTATCATAAATAATTTGTAAGGAAATATTTTGCTAATGAATAGACCCCATTCAAAAGTTTCCTCCCAAATTTGCCCTAAACTAAGAAAAACTTTAGTTTTACAGTTTAAGACCGATGAAATCTGTCAGCCATCTAAACACTCCATAACAACATGCAACTCCTTGCAACTCCCTGATATATGTATATATTCACTTACCACAAATAAGAGGAAGATAAATGTCTCAGGTATCAGGCATTCACTTGTATATATGAGCCACTATATACTATAGGAGTCCTGTGTTTCAGTGTCCTTAGCTTTCCCCCTTAATTTTCATCCAGTAATATTGTTTGCTTAATGTCTAAATTTTTGAACAAATAAGGAAGAGATAAAACCCTTCTGAAGTCAGGTTTCTGGAAAAGGCAAGTGACATGGGTTTAGTAAAGAACATATTATTCTATTCCATCTGGGTGGAGCAGAATTGCTTATCTTTGCCCAAATGGGTCGGTGTCACTTATCAGATGGTGGAGTGCTACTTACCTCTCTTCATTGTTTCACTACTCCCATGGGAATGTCTTCTGCTAATGGACCATTAAGAGCTCATCAATGACATTACACATTACACTGCACTATTGTAAGCTGCTCCACACAGGGAGGAGGAGCCAAACCATCTTAACCTAGATAAAAAGGAGCCACAGTCCCACTAGGTATCCAGTTTTTCCACCGGATCCCTGGAGGAAGACCGGACCCATCTCACCATTACTGGACCCTTTTTCTTCAACAAAACCATCTCTACTCCAACAGAACCACATCTGCCACTCCAGGAGGGCTTACTTTGGACTGCTTCCAACACCCTGACCAACAGGGTGTCAGGTTGTATTTCTGACTCTGTCAGGGTTTTTTCTAGGATTTCTTGTTTGTTTATTTGTTTGCTTATTCTTCTGTACTACAACATCTGTATTTTTATATCCCTAGTAAAGAACTACTATACCTATTCCCAAAATCTTTGCCTGACAGCCTTTTAATTGCAAATTTATGATAATTTGGAAAAGGGGGGGAGGGGCTTACATTTTAAGGGAGACTCCAACCCTCCCTGGCAGATACCTCTCTATTTAAACCAAGACAGCAAGGAAGGTGATCAAAAGAAAGAATTACTGGAGAGAAATAGAGTTGGAACATAAATAAGAAACACACATAGCAGACTGAACAGAGAGAAGGAAAAACAAATTATTAAAAAAAAAAAAAAAAAAAAAAGAGAAAAAAAAAATAAAAGGAGTCAAGAGACCATCTGTTATTGACTCAGCCAACATGGAACAAACTTAAGAAAGGAAAAATACAATACAACCAAAAGAAATAATATGTACTATATTACTTTTGCATTCCATAAATACAAAGTTTACTAGCAATATTTTGCACAAAATTAATTGTAAAATAATGGCTTATTTTTCCTACTTTCCTTCAGATATTGCAATTTGTAGATCAAGTGCCTTTAAGGATATCCTCTAACCATACTTTCTTGGGAATTCAATATTTGTAAGTAAAAAGCCTTGGAGAAGCTCTATCTGGGCAAGGAAAACAAGTTTGTTTTGGGGATTTTTTCTGAGTCACTGGGTTTAGATAGAGGCTATATTTGTCAAGGCCTGTTTACAGATGTGTCCTGTGCCAGTACAGATGTATTAAGAATTCACTGTTTCATTTTTGAATAAATAAGAAATTGAAAAAAGGTAACTTAAAACCTGTGATGATCTTTTGATATCAAATAAATAAGAAAAAAAGAACAAACAAATAAAAAAATCACCATGCCAGTTGTATCTTCTGGCTCCACAATATTAGTATTTGTGATTACTATATTAAATACATTTTTCCATTAAAAGCAATAAAGCTTATATGAAACAGTTTTAGAAATGTGTTTTGAATAGAATAAGCAATTAGTCTTTAGTTCAAAAGGAGAAAATAGATCAAAACCTTTCTCTTTCTTTGTGTACTAGATTTATCCTTTACTATAATTAGAATATGAACAGATAGACCATATGACAAATGACATATGAAAGATATAAACCACTTCTGCAGTAGGTTATGAACAGAGAATTTGGATTTACAGAACAGATCTTTTCTAATGGATTGAAGTTAATTTTTAGTTTTGTGCATTTTTATTACTATGAGTAACAGGATTAAACACTATATGATAAGATTTTCAATAGGTTTTCTTTTTATTTTTTTATTTTCTTTATTTTAACACCAAATATTTTTAATACTGTTTTCTTAGGACTATTTTTGTCAACAATGAACAATGACTAACAGCCTATATTCACTCCTTATAAAGCAGCGTACAGAATTCTAAAGCCTCTGTTATCTCTCATAAAATGTATCACAGGACCTACCTTCATACTTTTAAATATAGATAAATTTGTTTCCTAATAAACTTCATTACACACATACTCTGGAATAACATGAACCACATTTGTTATGAAGATCAAATTGGTAATCCTAAACCCCATCTAAATTATTTTTCAGGAATTTTAGAATTACATCATCATCTTTGACCATCTCCTATTTAGAATATATATCAATGGCTATAAAAATAAGCTATTCTAATGGTACTGAGGGCACAGAGTTTTTGCCTTTGTTACTTTTTGATTAATTATTAAAGAAAATCATTTATATGTAGTATGTAGTCTCTAAGTTTTAATAGAGAGTTAAAGAGTTAGGCTGTCTGAATATTGTGAAAGCTACCACTAAAAAATACAAACTTTAAATTACACATGAGAGAATCAATACTACTACTGTGAATATATAGGCTGTTCTTAATTTTAAAAAAAATACCACTGACAACATAGATAAAAAAGTGACTTAATGAATAAAAATATGTGAAAATAATATAAATTTTTCAGTGGGGTTTATGATAATTGCCTTATATTAACTAAGTTAAAAGTCAATGTATGTTTAACCATCTATTTTCTAATTATTTTACTAATGAATATGTATTAGTCATCATATACAATATATGGGCATGATCTACATAGATAGACTAACGCTGTGTAAGAAATTTCAAAAATTTCAACTGAAACGTGATAGATTTGACATTACCTTCTGTTGCAAAGGGAGGGCTCAGATGTACCAAATTAAGTCAGTGGGGTTTCTCCCATGAATTTCACTTGGAGCTGAAAATACATTTCAAAGTGGGCACATGAGTCACCCAGACCACCACATGACCACAAAGACAGTAACATTAGAAACATCAAGACATTAAAATAATTAAAAGGACAGACAAGCTGACCAGAGCTGAGGATCAAGTAGCAAAGTAAAATTCTGTTCTGCTTTGGTAGGAAATCTTTTTTCTGTGAATTCTGATGATTACCTGTTATCTTTGTCCTTCCCTGAGGAAGCTTCCTTCTTGGCATAAAGTCCCTGTTCTTTCTACTGTTCTGTAAACATTCCATTCTGAAGTGCTTTTTGAAGACATGAGCCTAGTTTTTTTTTTTTCCCAAAGCCTTCCTCTCTGCACCAAAAAAGACAGGACCCTGCCTTTGCAGTAGCCTCCTCTGGTGCATAAACCTATCCATTAAGATAAAGATACACAGAGAAAGAAGATGTCATGACAAATTTATCAAATCAGTTACTTTTTGGCTTCCAAATCCATTTTATGTTATAGAAGACATTATATTAGATTGTATTTATAAATATTTAGTTCCAAGATTTCAAAGCACACCTATAGATGGCATCCATGATGTTCTACTGAAATAGTTATAAACTTATACAAATCTTTAAAACTCCTGGAGAGTCCTCATAAGAGAATGTCTTAAACTGATTAACTACTTAATCTGCAATGAAATATCTTTATGCTGTCAAAAGTTGGAAAAAAAATTGGTTTGCATTCCTTAACACTTTCACTGTTTCCCATACTAGTATTGCTTGACATTTGTAACTAAGGCTATTGTAAAACAGAAGATATATGTTCTTTATTAACAAAAATGTTGGGGTTTTAGCTTATTTTTAGAATGCATAATTCAGAAGCTATTTAAAGATGCAAATTACTGTAGCAAAACATCATGGGGCCATAAAGATTTATAAGCTAGTAAATGATCTTCAGGGCAGAAGCAAACAACATGTAACACCTGGCGTAGACAGTATGTTTAACGATAATACAAATCCTTTATGGTACATTAACACCTTCAGAAATGAATAATGTCCCAAAATCAATTTCACAAAAAGTTACAGATGAGGGTCAGCACGTAATGTAATTTCGCTGAGCTAAATCAGCAAATAGAATTTATCTAACTCTTCTGTGCAGGCTCTCTTACCATTAATATTCCTGAACAAACAGAATTTAAGGTGTGTTTGTGATGGATGATATTTATTTCTTTGAGGATCTGAACTATTTTGCTATTTATCAGAATTAGAGTTATTATGCATCTTATTCCTCATTATGTGCCTAATTAATTTGCTGTATTAAAAATTCATCTTACTTTGTTCAGATCAGGCAAGCCAAAACCTTTTAATTTTATTGTGCCCAAAAGATTAATTTTCTTTGCTACCATAAGGACTAATAATTTATTCATATTACCTGAATCAATCAGAAAATCAGTTCTCCCCCCAGATTTATTGCAAAACTAAAGGGCTTCACTAGGCATTTGTTTTCCTGCAAATTTAAAATATTTAATTGTCAGGAGTGCTTCTACATTGAACTAAGTATTGTGAATTTTTTTAATATACATAGAGGTATATAATGGCTTTACCATGGAAGTAAGACAGCAAATGGTCATACTGAACATCATCATTTTAGTGAAACACTAAAAATGTTGGATTTTTTTTTTTTTACTTTGAAAGATAGCTAAGGGGTTTTGAAAACTGATCATATAGCTCAGATTTTAAATAATTAATTCCATTTTTTTTAGTCTGTATCAAGAAAATAGAGCAACTAAAATTTCTATGACAATACAGTGAAGTCAAGAATTTTGAAAGTTAACAAGTAAATATATGATTAGATGAACAGTTTATATATTCTCAAAAGATTAAATAATTTTGACAAAAGCTGGTCTTTGATAAAGATAAATATTCACTTCCACTATGATCTTTGAAATAGCTACATTATAGATGTATCTGTACATATCAGAAATGCATATATACTGAAATATTTAAGTTTGTGTTCAACTGAGGATTGTTTAATCTCTTAGGAAGTACTGCAATTTTATGGATTTTTTGATGTTTGATTTTTTTGTTATTAATCACAGTTTATGAAGACTTTTGTCTCTGACTTCTTCAAAGAATGTATTTCATTACGTCCTGTAGTGGAGTAAAAGGGGAAAAGACTACTACTATATGAAAAATTTGTTTATTAATAAAAACTATATAACTTTCTATAGATGATGGGCATATATAAAATCAATGTTCACACTATTTACTAAGAAATATGATGGCTAAGTTGTTCCATTTATCATTGACTCAGAATGAGATTTATCTTGGCAAACATTAACTGTCTTTTAAATTTGATATGTAGCCTAAGACAAACTATATTGATTAATTTCATTTCAGAGTCAATGAAAAGAGACTGTAGATATATGACCATAAGATACATGGAAAGAATAGGCATTTTCAGGTGTACTTTTTCAGTAGATCATTTAATTTAGAGGAGGATGATGAGAAGCAAAATGAAACCTATCCTTCAAAAGTTTCATTAACCTAAAAGTGTATCTGCACTACAACATAGGTTAAAAAAAGAAAGTATTTGTGTGGCACTAATAAAGTCTTAGAAATTCATTAGTTTCTCAAGAAATATCTGGTGAAAGACCATGGAATTCATGCAAGTATTCGTGCAAGTCCTGGAAGTTGCCATTGTCCTGAATTTTCTGCAGTGTAAAGTGTCTCTTAAAGATTTATCTCTGACTTTGTTGATTTTCACTTTAAGAGAGCAACTAATACGTATTGAAACTCATAATAAAAATTGGTTTTCTGTGAATCAACTTTCACTTCAGTAGCAGATCCATAGTAGATCCATGGTGGCAGCAGATCCATAAGCATGGAATTTAACCTGAATATTAGTCAGCTTCATGACCATAAACTGAATAATACATGGAAAGTGCTGCAAGAAGTTGAAGTGCATCTGTCCTGGGTTGTAGTGTAGGCTATGCACAAAATATTCTATCACCATCTTCATGAACTGTTGAATCCAAGTTTTGGAGCAGTGTTTTCTCAGGCCCCCTCCCTCTGCGCTATCTTCTGTTAATGGCCAATCAAATGCCTTGCTGCATGACTCATAGATAACTCCCTCTGGGAGCTATCTCTGTTTAATGGGCCATCAAGTACCACCTGTATGACTCATCATCCCATTGTGAGATGCTCCACCCAGGAGGAGGAACCAAGCATTCCCACCTGGATATAATCTGGGGTTTGGGACAGTACAAGCAGCCCTTATCCGCTGGATTCCCAGAGGACCAGAGCTACCAGACGTTTCTACAGGATCACTGCTTCAGGAAGACCACCTCATCTGGACTGCTTCCATCACCCTGCTCACGTTGTATTCTGACTCTGTCAGTGGTCTTTTGTATAATTGCATTTATTTTATTTTACTTTTTTCTTTCCTTTCTTCCTATTAAATTGTATTTCTGACTTGGACCCTCTCATTTGTTTTGCTTTTAAACCACTATAGCATCATTCTAAAGCTTTCTGAGTCTTGTTTGAATTACTTTTAATTTTTCAAATATTCTTCAGACTTGTCACCGTAAAAAAAAGGGAAAAATGAGAATTAAATATTTTTTTTGAAACCAAAATTTTACTCCATTTTCAATGATCTCAAAAAATCTTTTTAATATTGCTGTCTGAATTTGGGGGAATACATGTTCCACTTTTTTATACAAGTATTTTCACTGATATTTGACTTTTTATCTATAAAGGCAATCTTATTTTTATTTAAATTTTAAAAAATCAAAATCTTCTTTACAATGGCCTTATCAAGCAGAATTAGTATACTGGGGTCAGGGAAAGTGCAGGTAAAACCAACACCCTAAATCTTTGGAGAAGAACTGTGGTTTTTGCATCCTGTGCTAGTGACAGCCATAAACATTTTTATGTGCAGTCATAAAAAAACCAACCAACCAAACAAACAAAAAACACACACAAAAAAACCAAAAAACACCCCACACAAAAAAAAACAACCTCCAACCAACAAACCAACAAACCAAAAAACCTGTTTTGTAAACACACATCTTTAAATGTGCGCAAAGGCTTAAGGTCAAAAGCTGATTGATTACACAATTAAACATCCCCATAATTAGGCAGCACTGAACACAAGTATTTAAGAATCTAATTCTTGATTCAGGTCCTGTAATTTCCATATGTAATTAGTTTCAGTAAACTTTCCAGACTTTTTTTCCAAGATATTTTATTCAATATCCACTTTCAACTGATTTTGCACTCACAATATCTGAAGAACTAGACATCAAACTTTTTTGGAATTTATGTATCACTTAGTAAACATCTCCCCATCAACACAGTAGATGTTAAGAATGAGATTTTGCAACATTTGCCTAAAAGCATTGATCATCTGACAGCATGGGGAAGCCAGGAACAGATAGGTAGCAGCAAAGGTTTTTTAGCTTGTAGTGGTACCACACTACATTCTCAATCCTGTGTGCTGTTATGGAGTGGGTACCTACAGGGCCCAGTTCTAGTACATATGTTAACTATATGTTACTGTAATAAAATGTACATAAATGTATCTCTGGATTTGAAAAGTTTATCATGCAGACATCTAAGAATTACTGCTAAAGAAGTCCTTGTAAAACATGCATTTGTAAACTTATCACAAAACCCAACTTTCCAGGTCCTTATATGAATTGCCATAAAGTATCAATTCTCTGTTCAGTCATGGATGATTTTTCAGTATGGTACTCCATAGTGTTTAATTACTGCCTAAATCAAACATACCTACGTTCATAAATCCTTTCTGATCTTTTCTTGTCTAAAGCTGCATATGCCTCAAGCACCTCTCTTCCCTTTTCCATAAACAATTAATAAAAACAACATGAGCTATGATCTTTTAATATACAAAACATATTAGAATTATTTGGTTGTCTTAATGGTACTAATATAATTAAATTATACCAGTAGATTTTAATAACTTAGTTATTGTGTCACATATAGGAACACTACAAGCCAGTGTTATACAATCAAAAGGATTTGTGTTGTTTGTGATTACTCTTTATAGGAGTTATTAACTCTTTTATATGGAAGCTACATTGTTTAGATGTGTATTTTTATTCAAAATTATTTTGATTTTTGGTCAAGTTAGTTAAATCTATTTTTCCAGCACATTCTATTCTATAAATGGTTTCTGTTATAAAATTTCCTCCTATGCATGCATGATTGGCTCTTAGTAATCAGATATGACATACATATATGTATTTTTAATATATATACTTAGCAAGATTAATAATGATCTCGAATTGATACCAAACTGTAAAAACCACAGAAATTTCAGATATAGTGGAGCTTTTAGACCAAATTTAGATTTTCTGCTGAACATAGGTGCGTGTATTCAAAATCATAAACCTGATAGTTCTCCATCACCTGCTTCTTGACAGTGAAGCACAAAATATATAGTTGAATTGAGAGACATTTTAACTAGAAGTTTCCTTAGTTTCTTTGTGATGTGCTTCTGCATGTAACAGATTTTTTTCTGAACTGGTTAGAGCTCAGCAGTCCTATGAGTAACCTGATGTGGCTGAAGTATACAAAAATTATATTCGCATGAGCTACTTTTGTAAACAGCTACTGAAAGTATATATATCTGTGTGGAAATATTTACAAAGATTAGTAGATCTACTCTAATTATTAAAAAATTCACTAGTTAGAAATTCAGAAAATGGTGCAAACAATGTTTCAGGTTTTTTTTTTCCTACCTGAAGAGGTTTTGTACTTGCCATTGACATGCATGTTATGATAAGATACTCAAGGTTACTATCAGGTTTTCTACTGCAGTTACTGCACAAGACCCAGAAAAAAAAAAAAAAAAAAAAGGAAAAAACCCCAAGAAATTTAGAGATTAGAATAGTTCATATAAAAGTAGAATAAAAAGCATAGGCTTTAAATTCCACTGGTTAAAACACAGAAGGTGTCCCATGAGTTGACACTAGATTTTGGCTCCCACCCAGGTTGGTAAGGTCTGTAACTATTAAAGCTACAAAGCAGTGCTTCTTTTTGTTTTCTTTGTATGACTCAATGATTCTTGAATTATATTCTGCACAGTGGAACCATCCTAATAGACTTAGTAGCTTACACAATGGTTAGGGCACTTAAGTGGAAAATTGAAATATGGTTTTTAATCTACTCACACACGGAAAGGAACTGGACCTCTATCTCACTCTTTGTATGCAATTTTTCTTTAACATAAAGGCAGTTGAAAAAGCAGATAGATTCACTACTGGATTAAAAAGCCCCAAACAATAAAACCACAACAAGCAAAAAACAAACCTGAGTTTTGCTCATTAATTGGAAGACTGAAATAAGTGGATAACTGACTTTACCTGGAAACTACAGACTCTTAAAAATATCTTTTTATATGTCTTCTGAGTGGGACTTTCAAATGGAAGATGTAAGCTTTGCATCATCACCCAAAGTACTGTGAGCATTAAATTTAAGCATATTCTTGCTCAGGGTTTTGAAATATCTGGCCTATAGTCAGTATCTTTAATGTTCCTCTTCTGACCCACATTCACTGTTAATGGGTATTGAATATGATTAAGCTTTATTTCAGGTTATAGTCTTTACCAGAGTGAGTGAAGTGGAATTACATCTGTTTTGTGGCAAGATGGCTTGTCAGTATACACATTTATCAGGTATAGTGATAGAGATGCAACTTACAGTGTTGCAGCAGCAGTAAAATCCCCTGGGTAATGGCAAAATGTAATGACATAGATGCTGAGTGAGGTGGAGGCACCTGAGAATAAAGGGATAGCTTTATGAAGGGAGAGGTATAAAATACAGACATCACAGTGCTAGAATCTCTGTGGAATTTTTTTAACTGCTGTCAGGGAATGCAGTATAGAAAACCATACGCTTGCACAATATCATAAAATTAAAATATATTTATGCTGACAATTTCTATTTTTATGTTATCTGACCTTGCATGAAAGATACAGAGCAAAGTATTATTGTTTTTAATCCAGTATACAGAAGCTACTACTATATTTAAGGTATTTTAAAATACAGGTACATTTTTATGTGCAGTCATCACAACCAACAACAACCAACAACAACCAATCAAACAAAAAATCCCAAAAAACAAACAAACAAACAAAAAACAAACAAACAAAAAACCCCAAACCAAACAAACCCCTCCCCCAGAAAAAAAAAAAAAAAAAAAAAACCAAAAAAAAAAAAAAAAAACAAAAAAAAAAAAAAAAAAACAACAAACCAACCAACCAAAAAACCCACATCCTCGTGTTGGCAGTTTTCCTTATCTGAGGCAATGTCTGGGACAAATTCTAGAAACATAAACCACAAAATTTACATAATAAAGACCAAACACACATAAATTGTATAATAAATTATTTACAATGGGTTATGATAATTATATTCCTCTGAAAAAACATGTCAAGGATATCTTACATTATAAAAAGGGTAATTTGCATCATCTTAAAAACAGCAATATTTTCCCAGTTGGTTATATTTTATTAACACAATATGCTCATTTGAACTCCTTGAAATGACATTTAGTAGGAAGACAAGATTTGCAATGTTGAAACTGTTGATTTTGTTTTGGGGTTTGGGGTTCTTTTTCTGTAAAAACTGCAGACTGAAAAGTGGTCAATTTCCCTTACTGAAAACCATGTAGGTTTTGATGATAAGTGACAAAAGACAAACCATTTTATTGAAAAAACAAAACAGGATTTAAATTTGTATTATTTGATTGAAAGAATTGTCTAGCTAAAGTAATAAATTTCAAAAGATTTTTACTTTTTACTTCTTCTGTTAAGTTATAACTCTACAGTTTTAGAAACCAGATACAGCTCCTACTGTGTGGTTAAATAAGGGTACTGTAAGACATGTAGCTTTGGGGAAAGACCTGGATACTTTTTATTGTTCTATAACCCATCAGAACAACTTCTGCTGATGTCTCTGAGGGACAGTTAAGTTGAAAGCCTGAATGCAAAAGCAAACACATTTTGTTACATGTATTGGGATAGAAGTTCTAAGCATTATTCTATGCAATATCTTCTTTAGAAAGTCAAATTGGATAATTCCTGGTAGTGAAACTACTATCCATGTAGTAGGCATAGGTTTAGTTAGGGGAAGATGACAGGTTTTCCAATACTGGGATAAGACATACTTCAGTCAAAAGGATATGAAAATCGTGCTGTCCATCACAGCAAATGAATGGCTTGTTAACAAAATGTCACTGCAGAGTTTGAGAAGCCAGCTGTCAGAAAGCTGGCATGTTTCCTATTTCTAATAATTTTGCCTAAACAATTTTAAAGAAATAATTTTTCCTTTGGGGTATTGTGGGGTTATTTGTTGGTGGTTGAGAGAGGGGCTCTTATGAAAGAAAAAAAAAATGTTCTCCTTTACATTTTACTTTGTAATCACAGGGAAAACTACGTAATTATGCTTGCTGACAGATTGTTCACATTCTTTGAAACAACGAAGTATCATGATACCAGTGCAATTTTGAAGACGCAGAAGAAGCATTTTTGTTAATAACCTGGATGTGGCCAGAGGTAAATTCACATTTCAGATAAACTACAAGGCTTTTGTTTCTGTTTCAGATCAAAACCATACTCCTAAAGTTTATAGAAAGAAGAAATCTTGCCGCAAACCTATTAAAATCTTTCAAATGAAAGATAGTTTTAAATGTTTGCTTCTGCAATACAGGTTTAACAGCTAGTGTGCTTCAAATTGCAGTAGCTGACTTTTTTGTGAGCAACCGCATTAAGTACCAAAGTTGGGGTTTTTTTATTATTGTTAGATTTTTTTTTCCCAGTAATTTACTGCCATTACAAGTGAAATGAACTTTAAAACCATGTGTTAAATTTGAACTGAAAGAAGAAGCAGAGAGGAGAAGAATGAAAATGTTCATGCTCTGGGTACAAAACTGAAGAGTAAAAATGTAGCCCAAGGATCAGGTCGATTGTGAATACTTTTCAGAAGTTTCTGTGGTAAGAAGTCATGCATAGTGGACAAAAAGCCAATAGAAATAATGGCACAGGGAAAATGGAACAGGCAATCAATAAGAAACAAGCCCTAATTAAAGTAAAATGGTGAAAAGAGTACTATATTGAGGACATTATTTCCTGTTTTCTTCAATCTGTTTTCATAGTGTAGCAATGATAAAAAAAGAACAAGGAAAAATTAGAAGGATCCAAAATCAGAATGGAGAATTTACTGAAGGCATGAGGAAAAGCTTGAAGCAAAACTAAATTTTCAGTTGTTTCTCCTGCATAGTACAGAAAGCCTACAAAAAAAATCTGTGAATTTGCTACCACCCCCTTCCCTGCCCCCACCCCCCAAAAATAATAAAAAAAATCCCAAACAAACCCACAAAAAAGCACACACGCGCACAAACCACAAACCTTATTGAAAGTAGGGAAGAGAAAAGCAGGATGAAAATGTGCAGGCACATTGCCAATAGGAGATTGCCTTATGTAATGGGCATGTCTAAAACCTGCCTTTGTGGTTAGTTTGCAGGACTGAACACTGAAGTGAAGATCAGTTTGGTGTGTTCTTAGAAAGGGCCTGAGAGGGAGAATGAAAGAATGAAAGCACATTCTTTCTTCAGTGCTGAAAATACTCAAACCAATCATGTAGTAAAATTGAAGTAAAGCATATGTAGCCTGGACTTAAAAAGGAACACAAAGCAACATGAAACAAAATGTAACAAAATATGATCATGAAAACGACATTATTCCCCACAATTAATTATTTAAAGATTCTATTTGGTGAGGAAACTCCATTAGTTAAGGGCTCATGCTTTAAAAGAATTGTGTGTATGTTACTAAAAGGCAGCTAATATTTCTTGTTAGCAAATTTTTCTTCCTCTGGAGAATGAAAAGAATCTTAACTTACCAATCATTACACTTCAGTACGTGATTTGTTACTTGTTTTGCCAAAATTTAGTGATGCCTCTGAGTTTTCTGGGCAATAAATCATGCTCTGTCAGAGAGAATGATGGCTTAGCCAGAAAAATAACTAGAAGCTCATGTTAATGACTATTTAATATTAAAAATGTTAGACTTTGTATATTCTATTCCTGCAACTAGGCTGGAAAAATTTCCAAAGAAGTGTATCTATGAATCACATTGACATCTTAAATACTCTGTGTTAAAAATGGGAATAAAAAGGTTTTCTGTTTTCTGTTAAAGACTTTTTTTTTTTATTCTTCCTTAAAAGAAATAAAAATTTTCTTTGTGAAATAAATATTTTCTGGCTCTTGTTCCAGAAACCATAATCTTTCTGTTTCAGAAACCTCAAGAACTTTTCAGACACCTAAGAAACCAAGTTTATACTTAGTTAGGCTATTATACAACCGCATTAATCTTCCTGCTGCTATAAAAAATGGTCAAGCTGCTACAGGTATCAGATACTGCAATGATACTACATTTGCATCTTAAAGAAAACAAAAGCCCCACACACAGTAAAGTATTTAATTAATCCTCAATGTACTATGCTTGATGTATGGTGGGTTTTGTACAAAGTATTTTAATTTTAATTACTACTGTGTTTAGGTTTCTAAAAAAAGCATTGAAAAGATGATAGACAATAAAAAAAACTAAGACCTTGTGCAAAGTCATCTACAGTATATCAAGGTTATTTACAGAAATGCAATGATAATGGACTGAATTTGGCGTCTTTAAATTAATTGGGTTTTGCATTCCTTTTAAAGGAAAATTTTGACATTAAAAATACAACATGCAATAGCTGATTATTTGTGTTGATGGTATATCTGGTCAGCTTTGCATTCATTTCTCAGAGAAGAAAAAATAATAAAACATTACTTTTTTTTTTTTTTTTTTTTTTTTTTTTTTTTTTTGGAGAAGCATTTAGAATTTCTTCCAGATTAACCTATGTAGTTTTATCCCACAGGCAAATAGGAGAGGAGAGACAGTGAAATACAGGGTTCATTGAACTTGAACTGTCAAATATTCAAGACAATGGAGTTGACTGCTAGCTCTTCGTGTTTGGCCATGAAAAATATTATTTCCCTGGACATATCTTCTGTGGGAAAATTCTTATGTTGTCAGCTCTGTGAGGAAGGATATTGGCAATGAATGTGATCCCAGTAGTGACGCCCACTGTCACGGTCCCAACAGGGAAAGCAGACTCAGCGTAACACTTTGAATCACTTCAATATACTGATTCAGCATTTCTGATACAAGTAATTTAAAGGAATAAATTTAGCATAACAGCAGGTTTGAGTCTAGAATAAGGGACATCTTTCACAATGAGGCATATTTGACAGGTAGGTTTTAAGCAGACTTACATACCCACAGTCCCTAGTGAAAACATAAAAAATAAATAATGCACATTCAGCATGGCTTCTTTTAAGTAGAAGTAGTTTTAAGAAAATCTGTGTGTGAAGGAAGAAGCTTCTATAGAGCACCTTCTTCAAAGCTGAATTTAAATTATTCTCTGTATGAATTAGGGATATCATATGAAGCACAGATGAATGTCATATAAAAGTGAAGGTGTTCCCTGAACCCTTTAGGTTTTCTCAGTCTGCCAATGCCCTGGGAAAACCAAAGCCCTTGTGTCTGACCAGGCTGTCAGTGTCCTGTTATGGGGATGTCTTTATATTGGAGGGTGATTTAACTAACTTGCTCAGGGATACCTGCCAATGGTATCAGAATCAACTCCTTTATTACACTTTAGAAACGGAGACCTGGATCTCCCTGTTTTTGTCAAATATGTTATCCACAGTTGACAACTGCCAGCATCCTTGAGGGACTAATGCTAAACAGTTTACAGAGTAAGACAATTCATTAACAAACACACTGATAATAGAAAATTATGATAGATAAAGTTTGAAAATTGCTGGTGATAGCAGCTGTCTGCAAAAAAAAATTTTGAAGCAATATAGAGACACGCTCAAATGAACAAGGAAAACTAGCTCAAGATAATTTAATGCTCATTAAGTTCTTACCATTAGGTGACCCTATGGGAGAGAAGCACAGGTTCAGTCCGTCTGATCCCACAAGTTATAATGGACTCTCCTTTAACTTCTAGCCATTCTTGGCTCACTTTTACAGTATTTTTTACATTTAGGTGGAGCTTGAGTGGCTCTATTCATAAGTGCTTTTGTTTCTAATTGGTGTAAAATTCTCTCACTACACTTTAAAGGTACAGTCAATGAAGTCTGAAGCACTTGCTCAGTCGATACATGCTCATGTATCCACAACATGGTGCCATCAGCTTCCCTGTCCTGTGAGGCTTACCACAGAGCCTGGCCTGGCTGTGGTATCTTCACTCCACTCCACCCCCCATGTCATCCCTTTTAGCGTGTACTTAAGGTTGCAGGCTGTGTGTTGGGACTGTCCCATGCATGTCAGTCACATTCCATCCAGGTAGTAGAAACTGCATTTTATCCTATAGATTCCCTACTGCTACAGCTTCTGTTAGAATGTGAATGTAACTTTAATTTTATCTAATTTTGCTCCCAGTAAAATTCCCAGCGAGGAGAACAGGACATTGATTTGTCTAAATGAAAACAAAAAGGCTCTTGTTAAACTACCTGTATTACATATCTTTAGGATGTAGGTGCAGATGTAGGGTGAAGCCTTGTCCCACTGTGATATTCTTCAAGGAAAAATACTCAGATGACTATTAAAATGTCTCCTAAGATCCAGTTCTTTAGAGATGTATCTGCTAAAATTAAGGTGCAAACGAGACATGTTGCCAAAGTCAATAATACAGATTTTTTTTAACAACAAATTTGAGATAGATAGTTAAAAGGAAAAGAGACAAGAGACAGAGAGATCAAGCAGAAGATAGACCATCCATGGATCCAGTGCCATCCTGCTGGTGTTCCTACACCCCTGGGCTGCTCAGTGGTGCAGGATCCCAAGGTTTTCACTATTTATAGATTTTAGGAAACAAAGAAATTAATGTTTATTGGCTAAAGAGTTCTCTTAGTCTATTGATTAAATGATTCCTCACTTCTAATGCTAATTAATTAGCCCCATGCTCAGTCTTTCTCTTCTTCTGAGTCAGTCAGTTGCTTGGTTCAGTGAGTCCATGGTCAGAACCTCTGCCTGCCAGAACTGCCTTTTACCCAGTCAGAGCTGATTTCAGCAGAGCTGGCTTTCCTTGTGGCCCAGAAATTCTGCATTCTTTGTGTCCATCATCAGTGATCCATTCTTCTCCTCCAGCTTTGTTACCTTCCCCTAGGTCTGAAATAACACAGTAGTACCATCTTTATCTTATCTCCAGTTCCCAGCTGTTGCAGCTTATCTTCCAGCCCAAATTCCAGGTATCCAGGGAGGCATATTCGGGGGAGCTTCCTTGGTCATTGTTGGTCTTAGATGACATCTGTTTCATAACTTGGGGTGATCTTTATTTGACCAGTGATATATATATTTGCAGCTGCTTCTTCACACAGTTTGCCCCAGTGGAAATTCTTGTCTGGATGCATTAAGCAGGAAGTGCTACCGAGATCTCACTTCTGCCAGGCCTGGAGTTAGAAACATCCTGTCTCTCCCTTCTGTGCTTACTCATGGCAATGTCCTTCTGTGGCCTAAACAGTGTTTGAGACACTCTTTGAGTTTGAGACTGCTCTTTAAGTCCTTACAAAGCCAAAGCTGCCAACCTTGTACTTTACCAGTCCTTGTGCAACCATGTCTTCATCTTCTCTCCCAAAAAATTTGCAAGCCCAATGTCAACACTATTGAAATTAACACGGCACAGGCTTGATGCTGTCACAGGTAGATACGGGAATTACATAATTTTTTGAGTCCATGCTTGCAAGAGTCACCACTAATAAAGCTGCAGGGATACACTTTGTTATATTATAAATAAAAATATGTACCTGTTTTTTCCAACTCGAATCTTATGCAACTATAGGTTTACTCATATCAATCAGAAAAAATAATGTTTAGCTAAAAATTTCCGTTGATAATTTAGATAATGTCTGTAGAAAAGATATTCAAATCTTCTCCCTTCCTTTCTCTAGGGTAATCAAAATAATTCTTTTCATCAGTAAATCAGTAATTTAACAGAAAGGACAACTGCACAGTTATTATTTGGAAACATTTGTGCCTCTTAAAATCAAAGATTTGTTGGTGACATGAAGATCAGTGTTAGTTTCAGTAATGAGTTCTGGATCCTGTAAGGTCAAAGTAGAGCAAACAAACATCAAGACTATAACTGTACTTCAGAAGATGAAGGATCCCTTCAGAAGAGGAGGGATCACTTCCTCTTCATGAATCTTCTTGAAAGACTGTCATGGGATAAGACCTTGGAATACATAGGGGGCTAAGATAAGCCATTCACATCCACCTTACTCCACAGTAATCATCACCTCCCTAGTATTCCATCTAAAAGAGAAAAGAAGGACAAGGAAATCCTGGAAAAAAATCAAATATATAAAAGGAATTTTACAGAAGATGGGAGAAAGGGCAAGTAATCTGGGAAAAGTACAGAGACATTGTCAAAGCATGCTTTCCTTACCAGAGACCTGTAATTGAATCTGGCCAGCAATGTCAGAGGTAGGAAGAAATGTTTCTATAAATACATAGGTGACAAAAGGAAGACTCTCAGAGAAATGTGGGCCTGCTGCTGAGTGGAAAGAGTGACACAGGACATGGGAAAGACTGATACTGAATGCTACCTTTGCCTTATCAAAGAGAAGTAAACAAGATTGATCTTGTTTACTAACGAGATCAATCTTCAGGAATCCCAGGGGCCTGACACCAAGGACAAAGGCTGGAAAATTTTACTTTGGTTGAAAATGATCAGGGTAGAGAATATTTATGCAAAATGGCTATATAATCCATAATCCCTGATGGAATATACCCACAAGTACTGATGGAGATGACTGATACCATTGTGACGCCACTCTTGATAATCTCTGAATGGTTGTGGTAATTAGGATGGGGTGCCTGAAGGTTGAAGGAAATCAAATGCCACTTTTATTCTCAAAAATGGTTCTCAGAGAACTTCATCAACCCTACCTTGATCCCCAGGAAGGTGAATGACCAATTAACCCTAGAAGATATTTCCACACCCAAGAGAGGCAACAGGAATACTCAGCGTGAATTCACCAAAGTAAAATGCCTGAGCAGCCTGATTGCATTCTGTGATCAAATGACAGACTTGATAGTTGAAGGGAAAGCAGTGGATGTTGTTTACCTTTACAAGTAAGGGTTTTGACACTGTCTCTCATAAGATTCGCACAGACTAGATGTTAATGTATGGGATGGATGAGGATTGAGCTGGATTTAAAAGTGGCTGAAAGGGCCCAGAGGGTGGTGTGCAGTGACACAAAATCTAGTTGGAAGTCAGCAGCTATCCAGGCACCAATAAGGGGCTCCATCCCATTCAACACCCTTGTTAATGATTTGCATGATGGAAAAGAGTGCACCCTCAGCAAATTTGCTGATGACAGAATACAGGGCGGAGTGGCTGATATGCCCGAGGGTTGGGCTGCCATCCAGAGTGACCTCGACAGGCTGGAGAAGTGGGCTGACAGGAACAAAATGAAGTTCATCAAGGAGAAATTGAACAGGGAAAATTCAAAATCCTGCACCTGGACAAGAACAACCCAAGGCACAAGTATTTGCTGTGCACCACCCAGAGGGAATGCTGCTTGACAGAAAAGGACCTGGGTTTCCAGTTGGGCACCAACTTGAACATGAAGCAGCAATGTAGCCTTGTTTCAAAGCGGGCAAATGGTATCCTGGACTACATTAGACAGAGGAGGTCAAGGCAGATGATGTTTTCTCTTTGATTGGGACTAGTGAAGCCACACCTGGAGTCCTGTGCACCATTCTGGGCTTTCCAGTACAAAGAGACATGGTCGTACTTAAGACAGTCCAGCAAAGGGCCACAAAGACTATAAAGGTACTGGACCATTTTCTCCATTAAAACAAACAAACAAACAAACAAACAAGCAAACAAACAAACCCCCCCCCAAAAAAAAAAAAAAAACAAACAAAAAACATCTCAATACCGAAAAAACTTCAATGTTTAAGTAGATGACCAATGTAATTTGAAGTTTCTTTACCACTTTTAACACAGTTGCAAGTATGGCCTGAAATTAATACTGAGTTCCACTGCAGATTTCAATATTTTAGCTCTTGCTCTCCCTGGTGGATCTGCTTAACATAGCGACACTAATGCCTTCATAAATCTAGATTTTATTGTAAGGAAAGGTTAATTAGCACATTTTCTTCACCTCCATTAAAAGTCTATATTTATGACAATGACGTTTTTAAGTTAAAAGAAAATTCATCTACTAAGAACCAACCCCCCACCGAAAAGAACTTAGATTTAAAACTTATTATAACTTACAGTTCAAACGATGCATATAAATTGCTATTTATATTTACTGGACAATTTGGCAAATTAAGCAGACAATCTGAAAACAATTCACATTAAAGCAAATTATTCTCTTTCCTTTAATAACTACTGAAAAAAATAAAGTAAAAAAACTTATCAGAAAAGGAATTAGATTTCTAAGTGCTTTTTCTTTTAGTAATTAGAGAGTTATTATCTTTAGATTCTGGGATCCTATGAGGCTTTTTCCAAACCTCTGTGAAGAGAGAATTTTTTTTTTTCTCTAAGGCTTGTGAATCAGGGATAAACTGCACACATTGTGAGGGCTTTTGAATTTCTGTTCCTTTACTTAGACAGCAGCTGACACAAGGCCTCTGATCCTTTTTTAATTTTTTTGTTTTCACTAGCTGCTACATAAAGCAACACAAATTAGGAGAATACCTAATACCCCTAGCAGAATACCCTCTACAGTTCTAGCATTTATGTATGTTTCATAAAACTCTTTCAACACATCTCACCTGGAACCCGAATTGCTTGTATTCAATCATGTTACAGCATTTTTTGAGCCTGTTTCTCTAATAGTGACAACACTGATTTCCTGCTTTGTCATGATGGAAGATACTATTAATTTCACAAAGAATTGTGAAGTTATTATTGTACCTTTGCAAAGGGAAGCGTGACCTTCCATTATTTATTATTTGGCTTAGCCAATCATCTTCAGTTCACTGTAATTCAGAGTTGGAAGGGACCACCCAAAAGGATCATCAAGTCCAGCTCTTAAGTGAATGGCCCATGCAGGGATTAACCCCACAACCCTGGTGTTCTTATCACCTTTAGAACCATGCTCTAACCAGCTGAGCTCATCTTGGGCTCACATCACTGATAAATATGCATGTCTGGAAAGCAGGAATCCCATGAACAAATGGCATAGGCCAAGATGAAAAAGCAGGCTTTTTGAAAAAAAAACACAGTAAAAGTTGTTATGGTTTGAGAGAAAGGAGGAAGCAGCTTCAGAGGAGATAAAATTTGATAAAAATTTTTGAACCATTTTGGTTCTGTAGTGAAATGAGTCATAGAGGTTTACAACTGAGTCCAGCAGAGATAATTGCATATTAATATTTCACTATTAAACAGGACACTAAATAATTTTATAAGCTTCTGAAACCATTCCTATTGTTACGCTCAGGTACTTGAGAAATTTTTTACGAAGTCTCCAACATGGGAGTACATACAGTCAACAAATACCTACCTGGAGATTCTTTCAATTTTTCCATATTTTAGATCTTAAGTGAAAGAAAATTTCAAACCATATAACTTTCTCACGATCTTGTTGGCACCTTTTGTTTAATTTTATTCATGAGGTTCTGTGCAAGTGTAGGTTATTTTTTAGGCAGTGATTTATACAGTGTTTCTGCTTCTGACAGCTATAGGTAAAACTACTATAAGAAGAAAACTAAAATTCAGTAGAAAATAACCATTGCTGTATCATGGCAATGTGATAGTTTTGATTTAATTAATTAATTTATTAAAATACAGATCCTTTTTGATAGACCATTTAGAAATCTCCAGCATCATAGTCTAAAAGGACACTGAAGATTTTCCAAAGGCTTTTACAAGGCTGGCAATCCTTTCTATTTTCCTTTCTATTTTCCTTTCTATTTACCTCTTCCTACTCTTTCTTTATTTTCTAGATATAATATATATATTTAAATATTGGACCTCTTGCATTGGCATTATTAATTCAGCTCCCTTCAGAGAAAACATATTTCTAGTTTTGAAGTTTTCATACATATTATATTTTAAATGCAATCTAGTAGCAATTTATAATTTCTTGTTATAAAAAAAAAAAGAAAAAACAACTTAACTTTGTGTTGGGAAACATATTAATACTTTGAAGAAACTTCTTAAGAAAATCCTTGGAATAATTAAATTGTCTACAGCTGAAAGCATCAAAACCAGGTTTTGCTGTTCACCATAATTGCCTCAGCAGGAAAAAAACTATCAATATTGCTTTCTGAAGTTCAATGCAGTTTCTATTCAGTGCACTCTTACTTTGATTTTCTAATATATTACTTTGAAACCTATGAGCTGAGACACTCATTACTTTTGACTACAAATGGCTGCAAAATTGATGGGAAAGCTGATTTAGACAGCACACTCAATAAAAAAGCCCCTTTTAAGACATTTTAATGACAAAATCTTAGTGACCAAGGATCCACACGTATTTCCTGCATAATATGAAAACGGAATTCTGTTTTGCAGTTTTTGCTTCCCACAGAGACAGAAGTAGATTTGAAGATTAGTCACATCTCCAACATAATCATATTCATTTTAAAACCTGTAGTACACACAGAAACATATCTCAGAATTATTTAAAATACTTCCTTATAAAGGTGGTTATGTATTTTAGAAAAAGAGTAAAAAAGAGGCTCAAATAGAAAAATTAGACATGAGAAACTAAGAGAATAAAAATGCAGAGGCATTTTCTGCACATAAACCATTTGTGTACCAAAGATAGAATGGTCAGACTCAAACTAATAAACAAATATTTTTATATATTCCAAATAAATATTTATATATTATTCCATTTATGTATTTTCAATCAGCTAAAGCAATCGGGATGTTAAGAGATATAAGGAACCCTGAATTTACTGTACAAGATTATTTGCAAAACTTACTGAAATTAGATTTACCTAGCTTATTTGTAGAGAGGTTTTATGTCTGTAGAAATATTGAATCTATGTCTGAATTCATCCTGTGAATAATCACACTTTTTCCACTCAGAAAATGCTTAATTTTTTTTTTAATACAGAACTAAATGAGCGTAGCTTATAAATGATATTTTAGAAAAGAAAGGCCTTATTACCTTAAGTATTTCCATAATCATTACAACTGGAGTATTATGCATATAGAAAATAAATGGTACATTTAGTTAAGAGATGAAGAATACAATTTTAACTATTTCTATACATTGGAAGAATAGACAGAAAGATAAAATACCTGTACAACTAAAAAGAAATCGCAGGAATATTACAAAATTTTCATCACTCAAAACACCCTCTGCAATATGAGGTATTTCAGCCTTTTTGTTCACCTCTTGAAGGGTTCTTACAGAAGGCAGAATGCTGATGTTGAGAGACAAAATATCCATTTTATATGTTTCAATAAAAAAATAAAGTCTATAAAGAGTTGTGCAAATTTTTTTTACTGGTTTTCAATACATTAGAACCAATTAGGATAATTTTCTGGCAGTGTATCTTGTTCTCCTTGCCTTGTACTCAGAGGAAGAGTTATTAAAAAAAAAAAAAAAAGAAAAGAAAAGAAGGCTGAATAGTCACTTGCAAATATTTAAAATTTAGTTTACTTTTTACCTTCAATGTTTATCATTTGGAAATAAGTATAACCTGTTCTTGCAAAAATACTTTTATTTTTTCAGAAGGTAACAAGACTGTGTCAGATGGGTTGATACTGATAGGATGAACAAGGCCTTTTACTGCATACTATCCTTACTACTTATTTAGGCACATACCATTTTAGTGTCATAATGAATATCTTAGACATAGATAACCTGTTGAAATATTAATATATGTATAATTTTTAATTGCAAGCAACCCTAAACTTAACATTTCAATCATACATGTACACAAAGCTTATAGACCCTTAGAGTTATATCTTTTATTCTGAGGCTAAATTTCATTTTCAGTGAATCACCAAGTATACAAAGTCTCTATGTAATCAGTGAGGAATGTCTAATTATCTAAATTTTGGTCTAAATATTGGTGAGTCTCTTCCAAAAACTAAGAGTCTGAGTTTTTCCCATTCAATCAGATTAGTTAACACATTTTTTTTATTCCAACAAATAAAACAATAAACTGTAAAAAAAGTGACTTATATCAATTCACAAAATTTGTGATATATAAACAAATATGTCAGTTAAAAATAACTGCTAAAACAGAGTTAAAAAAAACCTTTGTCATACACCAGCAAAATATATATATATGCACTGATTTAGTTCTGTAATTTTGCGTTAGGGATAATTTTACTCTTTTCTTTTTTTTTTTTTTCTTTTTCTTTTTTTTTTTTAATCCACAATATTATCCCCTTTACATTAATTTACTGTGTTTTGAGTTTTCTGAAACCTGATGTTGTGCATCATCAACACACAAAACACATCATTTAAAACACATCATTTGTACTACTGAAATTTACTGGGCTTATCCTTCAAACCTCTAAAGTAGTTTTGTAATTGCTGCATATATTGCCAAAAAAACCACCAAAACCAAAACAGCAAACAGAACAATAAAAAAACCCCAATGAACCAGAAAAAAAAATCAAAAAACCCCACCCAAAATGTATTGCAGGAACATTTTTTTTCTTCTATGTGATTCTGCCCATTAAGCAAAATTTTTGAATATCCCTTATAAACTATCATATTTTACTGCAGTATTAGAAAGGATCATTGCAAAATTATGTGAGAGGATGGATTTGTACCAGAGTATTAATCTGTTAACAAAAGATAATACAATTCCTTGAATCCAGACAGATGGCCTATGATCCATTTTATCTTTCAGTCCAAGATATAAAAATTGCTGCATCCTTAGTCTTTATTTAATTTGATTGTTCATATTCCACCTCTTTATTTCACTTCTAATGTTTTGTTTGTTTTTTCCTTACAAAAAGAAGTCTTTTTTGACAAAAAACATGAAAAAATATAACAAAGTCAAGAGAAATTTTCCCTGTATATAGAAACGAGTTATAAAACTAGCATCTTGTTTCTGTAAACATAGGTAAGATATGGATAAGAGGAAAAAATTTTTCTATACGACCTTGTCATAACTAAGAAAATTTAAACATAGACATTCTGGAGTTTATCCTTGGTGATACTTAAAATCCAACCAGACACAGCCCTGAGCAGGCTGCTCTAGCTGACCCTGATAGGGGCAGGGACTGGACTAGCAGATGTCGATGTCTCTCTCCCAAACAAAATTCTCATGACACTATATCCATGGAAGTTTTTTCTCTGCAATCCTGTAATACCACAAAATATCTTGACAGAGGAGGTACCTTTACAGAAAATGCCCCATAAGCATCTTGTATAATGGTGTCGAAAGCAACATTTAAATTAGCATGAAATTTGAAACTCTAGCATTTATTCAGAAATATTCACCCATATTCATAAACTTTTAGATAGTTTTTGTAATTGGGACAACAGATGAAAAAAGCAGTTCACTATAAAAAAATAATTAATTGGACAACAAGCTGCTAATGCTGGGCAATTTTTATGGAAAGAAACAGTGATTGATCATAGGGATCTGAAAAAATTTTATATTGCTATTCTGAAAAGAAAAAAAAAAACAAAAACAAAACCAACAAACTCAACCATTCTACAAGTGACAAAGTGTGGGAAACATACTGTGTTTACAGTGGCCTTGTTTTGTTAGTGGGGGAATACTGACTTTACCCTGTAAGCTTTCCAATTTCACAAAATAGACTTGTTCTCTTAATGTCAATATGCCAAATTAAAAGTTAATGTTAATGCTGTTACTTTTATGATGCTCTTGCAGTCTCATTTATCTCATAATGACTCATCGACTTTTCTTTACTACACCATGATTAGACAGGGAACTGTTATGAATGAAAATGACAGTAAACAAGACACCAAACGTAGATATCAGGGGTGTTTTTTCCCCAGAGACTCTGAAGTCATCAGAAACCCAAAGTCTATTTACACAGCTGGAAGAATTAGTTCTTCCCCTCTATCCTACACACAGTACACAAAATTGTGCATAAATGCACATATATATATATACATATACACATATATATATATACACATACAAATTCACACAAATACACATATGATTTTGCTTTTATTTTGCTTTTCTGGGATTTATTTCCATGTCCCAGAAAAGAAATTTTCTAGGAATGTTGTTCATTGCAAAAAAAAGGAAGACCTCAGCATCAATGTCACAATCCAACAGCCTCTGACAAAGTACTTCACCCGTGGAGGGTGTACTACTTAATATAAAATTCACCTATTTTGAAGATAGCTGACATTACATGGTATTTCTTATTTATATGTGATAATTCCTGTGATACAGAGTGATACAATGGCACCACAAAATTCATTTTACACTTAGCAAGATACAGCAATTGCAATGTGCAATTCAATCACCGTAACACTAGGATTCCCATTACTGGTCATCATGGTGTGCTCACTCTCACAGTGCTGGGCAGATCCAGACACCCGAGGGGAACACATGCTGTGTAAACCAGCTAAAGCCCCTTGCTCTCATCAGAATTCTTATCCTACTTGTGTGGTTTTATACACTGTGTTGGGCTGACCTGTGTGCATGTACATCCTCCATGTTAGTCTGGCTAAGGAGGGGTGATATTCACAGTCTTTTGAGTGTGAATAAAAAGTGAATGAACTCAGTGTTGGGGGTTAGGTTTGTTCCTTCTTTCTCTAAAGAATTTTTTCCCCATAAATTACCAAGGAGACCAAGTGTTGGATACTTAAGAGTACTTAACCGAAACAAAGAGGTGGACAAAGGTGGAAGGGAGAGATAGTGCAGGTAAAAGACAGAGTTTGAGGTAGCTGTGGACTCTTCTTTTTCCAGCGTTCGGGTAGAGAGAAGGGCTGTTGCTGGCTGGAAGAGTTTCACTGTAGCCAAAGAGATCCAGTTCTGGGAAATCTACTATCACCGGTTTGGCCTGAATCCTGAGTTTTCTCTGCCACCCGCAGGAGCTGGGCCAGGCACTGCCTCGCCTTCAGCTTCTTCGGCGCTGCTCCTCTTGCTGCAGTGTGACCCTGCACCCCCTGCGCTGCCAGGACATCCTGCCCCTGCCTGCCGGGGCACCCTGCCATCCCAGCTATCAGCCCGGGACTTTTCCACTGTTTCAGCTTGGTGCTCTGAGGATCCTGCAGGGACACCAAAACCAAACTGCCCTGGGTTTTGTGAAACAAAGCCCTCAGGGTTCTTGGTACTGTTTTCATTTGTTATTAATGCTGTAGTTGTTTGGTAGAGATTTTTTTGTGTTTGTTTGCTTTGTAATACATACTAGTAAAGAACTGCTATTCCCATTTCCCAAATCTTTGCCTAAGAGCCTCTGATTGTAATTTATAATTGAAAAAGAAAAAAAAAGGGGGGGGGGTACACTCTCCATCCCAAAGGAAACTGCAGGGGGTTTTTTTATTACCTGGCAGATACCTGTCTTCCCAAACCAAGACACTCAGGGAGAAACATTTACAGCAGCAGTTGATACAACCTAAACAAAAGCCACCCTCAGGTTGTTGTCACAGGCTGTTGTTGAACATAGAAAGGTGTCACTGATTTCAGCAACAATATATCTGCCTTTCTCAGATTAAAATTTGCAAAGCCTTCGTAATATGAAGTAGGCAACTAATGTAATGTAGAAGAGTTTTTTGGAAGCAGAAGGCTATTCTGACAACTTGAAATATCTTCAAGAGGAAGGAACGGTTATCCTTTAATTGAAAATATAGTACAGCTTTATTCTACCCTGATGTCTTCAGAATCCACAGGCATACACTTTCGGAAAAGTTCTTATTTCAATGGACAGCCCAGCTATTATTAAAAAAAAAAAAAAGGCAATTACAAACAATCATACAAATGACTAAGCTACGCAGCATGTCAGCCCAGAGGCCTATCAGTCTAGCATTCTGTCTTAAACAGGAGCTGAAAGGAGACTATTGTGAAACTGCATAATAATAGGACTCACATGCAGTGATATTTTCCCAGACTATTCTGCAACCCTCCAGCAATCTGCAAATTCACAAGCCTGAAGTGATATTTTTGTTTTCTAATGGCCATCAAGGGAATTATTTCTTCCATAAATTTATAATAACCATAATGCCCTGTGACAAGGAGATCTGCACCTTAATTTTACACACTGAGAATCTACCAAGAGTCAGTAGCACTGATTTCTGCTATTCTTTAAATAGTCAATAGCTAGATCTGTGTTACTATGCACTACTTCTCCCAACATAGACTTCTATCTTACTCTATAGATTCCTAATTAATTCATTCAGTATTATTGTCCTTAGATATCTTTCATTCTTCCTGTAAGAAAAATATTTAAAAAATTACTAGCTACATTCATGCAGATGATACGACTGATATACTCTGATGGATTTTCAGAAGAACTGGTTTAACCTAACAGCTAGGAAGCGATTCTTAAACCCAGGTGAATTTTTTTTTTGGTCAGACTAGGTGAGATGGAAACTTATTCCAAACTATTCAATGAAAAATGAGAAGAGAATAAAAAATGCTTTCTACAACACAGTTCTTATTTTCTTTATAGCTCATGTTGTCAGCAATGTTCAAATAAGAATAAAAGATTCTCTTTGCCTTGTAATGGTGCTATATGTCATTTATTTTTTTCTGATTTTATTTTTAATATAACTTTCAAGCATACAGGTAGCTACCACAGGATTAATCATTGTATTGCACTCAGGCAGCTTGTTTGATGTTGCACTTTTTCATAAGCTACCTATTTGATTTAGAAGTTTAATTCCCACTTACTTTAAATGAAATAGTGAAAGAAGACAAGATGGTTGTCATGCTCACAAAAAAAAAAAAAATCAGAATTCTACCCATAACAGTTACAATTATTATCTTGTGTATATGAAGCCTTTTTTTTAACCTTAGAGGTAATTATTTAATTATTAATATAAAATAGAAAATATTTAGAAGGGAAAACTAAGACAAATGTACCCCACAGTTGTAATCTGATGAGTTTGGCAATACCTGGGTTATTCTACTTTGATTATGGAGACAATGTTTGAACCTGAGGCTATGACTGTATTTTATATTGCTGAATAAAATGAAGGCAGGCATCAAACTGTGGTTCCAGAAATAAGTGGCATGGATAAACTCAAGTTTAAACTAGGGAGAACTCAAGTCTTTTAACCGGCTCGAGCACAGTCCACAATATTCTGTCATTGGTCCAGATTTCATCTCAGTTCATGCAGTACTGATACCCTGCCTCTTGATACGTTGTCGTTTGACCAAGATCATTGCCACAGACAAATTGCCAGCACTCTGCCTCTTGACATCCTGACCCTTTACTCATAGCAGCAGCATGGGCAGGATGCCATCCACACTATCCATGTGCTGTGATCCTCTCAAATCACTCTGGTGGTGTCGAAAGGCAGCGCAACTCTCATGTGTATTAAAGAGTCATTTGTGCGTTGGCTGTTTCTGCCAGATTACCAGGATATGAAGTGTCCCAGGCAGTCTGTCAGAGCCCTGGCATCACTTATGATCCTGTATTTATCAGTGATTGGGTGAGTTCTACACTCATGCCTGTTCAAAATGTCTGAAATGTGGTGATTACGTTGTCTTCATTAAGCAACGCTTCTAAAGAAGAGGACATGTGCTGAGTCTTAGGGCAAGACTCCAGAACACGTGAGACCGCACGAGAATACAAAAGCAATCTGACATTAATGGGAGAGGAATATGTAGAGATGAAGAGGTCACTCCTGTTGAAGAGGCATCCTGTTACCTTTTGGAAGTTGTAAATGAAGAGAACTGTTCTCCAAGCTATGCTCATTATTTTCTTGGGAAAACAACTGAAACAGCTTGACAAAATTGTGTGGAAGATCTGCATCAAGTGCCTGACCTCATTCACTGATGCTCTTTTTCCTGCTCAGATCCAGTTCTAATGTTTGATGGTGTCACCAAGACACCAGAATGGTTTAGTGTCACCAAGAGAAGCAATCCTGTTCTCTTCAAAACCTCTTTACTCCTCTACTTTCTGTAAAGTTCCTTCCCTCATGCAACTGCACAACTTAGGCCCAACTTCTTAAACGTTTTACTGTCTGAACATCCAAAGGAACATTGAGAGTTTTGATTCAGTTTGATAACTTATGTTGCTTAGGGGGTTTTTGCTTTCTTTTTATATTGGACATGTTGATTAAGGAGAGGGATATTACCACAAAAAACATTTTGAAACAGTTCAATTTTTTTCCCACCAAGATGAATTTTTAATGGGTTGCTTTGATAGAAAAAAAAAAAAAAAAGATATCTGAGTTGCCTAGACAAAATGAAAATTACTCTGCTTATTGCTTGTCTCTTGAATTTTAAGAATAGAATATAGCTGTGAAAAACATAAATGACTTGACTTACATCCCAGCTGCAGTTCATTGATTTCCTTTTTAGTCTAAAAATTAACCTTTAAAGACACAGAAAGGTACTACAGCTTAGGAGAAAGTCACCTATAGTAGGGATATGGCTGTCAACACAAGAAGAGCAGTAAAAATGGTTTAAGTCATTAGGAGTAAATACTGTAACTGTGTATGTGTAACAAACATTTTACTGCTAATTACAAAAACTGAAAACCAACTAACAAATGTTTCTGCATTTATTATTAATTTATTTCAATTATTTTATCTGGTTTGGAATGAAAGAACAGCTAAACTATACATGGTTAACATTCACCAACTATCAAGACAACTTCATTAATCATAGCTTTAAAATTGAAAGGAAAACTAAACAATAAATGATAGAGCATGTGAAATAAAATTAAACAATATTAAATTCTTTTTTTTTTCATAATTAAAAAGAAAAATATTGCTATTTTATATAGCAACAACAATATATTTTTTATAAATATATTTTAGGATTTTAACTTTCTGCAACATCTACATTAAGTTTAGTTTTTACTTTTCAAAATTTTTGTATGAAAGAAGAATGTGGTACTAATATTTTTAGTAAATCATTAAGTATATACACCAACAGAGGAGTAAAGATTATGAAATAAAAATTATAATTGAGTACTTATCAAGCATTCCAAGCACCACTAATATTTCTAGCATATAAGCCAAACTCTACTGATGTTAATTACATTAATCATCTCATTATCTTCTCTGCAACTGGCATAAATGAGTTAGACAAGGTGGTTCCTTTTTTCACAGATATATCTGTTCAACATACAGATTAGTACTGATGGGTGTATTGAAATAAAATCCCATTACTTCTCCAAATTGCTTAATTTTATTTTCCTATGGAGAAAGAGCAAATACAACATTTCCACAGTATACAAAATATAATTTTCTGCTTAAATTAACTTTAAGAAATTTTGACTTGATGGAGGCTCTTTTTCCCACTTTTTTTCTTTTCTTTGAAAAAGAGCAAAAAATCTTTGTTCCAGAATTTTCTAGATGAACATGTACATCCTTAATTTATTCCACAATAGACTGAAAAATTTATAATAGAAAGTAGAATATTTTCTTATACAGTCAAAAGGAAGAAAAACCCCACAGCACATAAAGATATAGATGGTGAAATGACCAGTGTTAACCCACCAAAATCCTTTTTAGCATTGCTTGTCTCTTAGGATGCCGTCTAATTCTTGCAGCTTTTTCAAAGCATTTTGATTCAACAATTATGGTTCATAGACAATTCTGCGCGTTCATGAGTCTCTGCACAATCAAATGTTTGTTGACATCTGCTCTTTTTTGTCTCCTTTTTCCCTCCTCTCTGCATTGCACAAATCTGACTCGCACTGGGTTTTTTTCACTATGAAGCCAAGAATACAGTAATTTGTGCTTTAAATCTGAGAAACCTTTTTATTAAATAAACCTTTGAAATACTTATCCCTCTCCTTCAAAAATCTAAACAAAAAAAAAAAAACAAAAAAAAAAAAAAACAAAACCAAAAAAAACCCACCCAAAGCTGTTATTATAACTAGAGAGTGGGAATTCTTGAGAGAGACTTCAAGACAAATATTGTGAATTGACTGGCAGCTTCATCTGGGGTGGGATATTCATATGCATAAAAGAAATTCCAAAAACCAGTGAAAGATTGTATCACAGGACCAGGTTCCAATAAAGACTGGATTGCTGCTATTTGTTGTAGTACCTTGGCTGATTCAAAGACAAATAAATGATATTTTAGGGCCCTGACTTTTCACATGCCTCCTTCAGGGGGAGGGGGGGGGGGAAAGTTTTCTAATTTATATTTCTAACATATTTTCTGATGACTGCTGCTTAGAACTGTGAGAAATGTACAGTGTATTAGGAAAAAAAGCAGCAGAAGAAATATTTCAATAAAATAAAAATATTAAACTTCTCTTTGTTCATTTATAATTCAACTAGATACATTTTCAGAAAACAAATCCAACCTTGTCTGTCAGTAGTCCACCTGATTATTTCTGTTGATAAATCTCCTCAAAGAAGCAATATTTCTTTTTTCTTCTGCTTTACTGTTTTCTGTTATCACTTGTTCATTTTCCACATAAATATATATATTTTCTACACATATGAATTTCAAACTATTCTGTAACTGTTTTGGTTAATCTGCCATGATGGAGTGTTATGTTTAAAACATTTTCTTTTTTGTAATGTAGATGCTAGAACTGGCCATGCCAGTCTATTATTATTTCCACCCATGAATAATGAAGAAGTGCCCTTCTCATTACTCAGTAGCGTTCTCCTTATCCAATCTTGAATCTTTGCAAAAAATCCCACTGGCATAGTAATTTCTATTTCATTCAGATTGTATTGATTTCTTTGTCTTATTTCAGATAGCTCCAGAAAATGTAGGATACGTTTCCTTTCCTGTTTGAAATTTTAAAGCCCATGGAAAATGTCTGTTGCTGAAATGATTATTTCTCTTCAGAAGAAAGAAAAGGCTACTCTTCTTAGAGTGTGCATCTTTCATTCTCCTGCATCTTTCAGCTAATCTTGCAACATGAGTGCAACCTTTGAATTATATACATTATTAATGTGTTTGAGAAAAGTCCCTTTGAAGTCTGATGAAAAGACTACAGGGAGAACCTTTTATAATATTTCTTACATGGATTTCTTTTATAATAATTGATTCTTGTTCACAAAATGGAAAACTCTTGTTGCCATGGCTCATACAGGTTTTGCTGCTAATTTGGTATCAGTCTTGCTGAAATTCAAAACTGTGTTTTACTGATGTTGCATGCTGCAATGTTATTATTACCACAAATCTGGGGTCTCAAGTGTGGATCTCTCTGTCTTAGCACTATGCTGAAAGAAGGAAACAAACCATAAGAAGGAGATATTTCTTAATTTTCATAATTTTTTTCAACCTAAATGTATCAATATATATGTACCTAGTCTCATATGCATAAAGTTATTGTGTTTCAGCTGTTATCATTTAGCATAAGTCACATAGAAAAAAGTAGAATTCTCAAAGTCTTTTGGGATTTTTAGCTCCTAAAAATTTGGGTAGATCTGCTTTTGCCTTTTACTTTTTTTCTTATGACTTTAGTAACTATTAGTGAATATTTGAGCATCCAAACCCAAATATTTCTGTTTCCAAAACACCTCATGAACTTAAATGAGACAAAGGAAATTAGATAGGGAAAAAAAATGAAAAGGGTAACAACAAAGAGGAGTAGCGAAATTACAATTAAACAAATAGTATAGATTAGCTTTCTTGTTCAACAAATAGTTTTTGTTCAATAAATTCTGTAGCGCTTGGTCCACAGACTTGGTTTTATAAATGGTATAAAGTATTGGATAGCACATTCTGTTTACTCCCCCAAATATATATCTTTTATGAAATAGCTTTGACCTGCATTCTGTCATATCATCAACTTCTGATATTTGGAGAACAATTTGGCCTTATGTCTAATTACTAAAGTACAGCACAAAGAGTTTACTAAATATATTTGATGTTTAAACCGTTAGCCTTTAATTATGAAAACACTAAAGAATCAGTTCTGATACTTATAATTGATTTTCAGAACAAAATCCTCTGACACTTGCATTTGAAGACTTAGCTCTTATTCCCCCTGCCAGCATTTGGTCCAAAGTGCTGCAGAATACAGTGGTTCTGACACAAACATCAGTGGGGATTTCTTCAGTGTCTCTTGCTTGTTCTTCAAGCAATGTTAAAATATTTGGTTTTTTTTCTCAAAAAAAACCCAAATTATAACATGATAAAGAAAATCTCCTCAAATTAAATTTTCCATTGAAAAATCTCAAAAACATATTGGTGAGAAATATTGGTTCAAATTTAAAGAAAAAATCAATAAATCATATATTCATTTAAGCGTAACACTCTTCTCAAAGAAAACAAATATTCCTAAATTTTGCTCAGTGGTTGAATGTTCAGGAGTTCATTTAAAGTCTTTAACTTTGGGATGTAATGGATCCAAATCCCTGCAAAGTCAGGGATTTCTTGTATTAAATAATCATCAGGTGGTTGCTCCTAAGTAGCAGGAACGAGTATTAACTCACAGGATCCATAAGCAGAGTGCCGTATTGGTCACTTCATCTTCTCATTTTCATTGTTTTCTGGTGTATCTAGGAAGTTTTTCTTGGTAAGAAACCAGTATTTTCCTGTTCTCCACCCCTAAAATTATCTCTGTGTACTACTAAACCAGGATATTTTTTTTTTTTAAAAGCCTGGCTAGACTGTAACTGCAGGCTCCAACAACAGGCTCTAACTGCAGACCCAGACTGACCTCACAGCAGTGATTCTCTCTCTCTCTCGCCAGGATCATCATCTTCTTCTTCTTCTTCTTCCTTCTTCTCCTTCCTCTTCTTCCTTCCTCCTTCTTTTTCTTCCTTCTTCCTTCTTTCTCCTTCTTCCTCCGTCGTCTTCTTTCTCCTTCTTCCTCCGTCGTCTTCTTTCTCCTTCTTCCTCCGTCGTCTTCTTTCTCCTTCTTCCTCCGTCGTCTTCTTTCTCCTTCTTCCTCCGTCGTCTTCTTTCTCCTTCTTCCTCCTTCTCCTTCTTTCTCCTTCTTCCTCCTTCTCCTTCTTTCTCCTTCTTCCTCCTTCTCCTTCTTTCTCCTTCTCCTTCTTTCTCCTTCTTCCTCCTTCTCCTTCTTTCTCCTTCTTCCTCCTTCTCCTTCTTCCTCCTTCTCCTTCTTTCTCCTTCTTCCTCCTTCTCCTTCTTTCTCCTTCTTCCTCCTTCTCCTTCTTTCTCCTTCTTCCTCCTTCTCCTTCTTTCTCCTTCTTCCTCCTTCTCCTTCTTTCTCCTTCTTCCTCCTTCTCCTTCTTTCTCCTTCTTCCTCCTTCTCCTTCTTTCTCCTTCTTCCTCCTTCTCCTTCTTTCTCCTTCTTCCTCCTTCTCCTTCTTTCTCCTTCTTCCTCCTTCTCCTTCTTTCTCCTTCTTCCTCCTTCTCCTTCTTTCTCCTTCTTCCTCCTTCTCCTTCTTTCTCCTTCTTCCTCCTTCTCCTTCTTTCTCCTTCTTCCTCCTTCTCCTTCTTTCTCCTTCTTCCTCCTTCTCCTTCTTTCTCCTTCTTCCTCCTTCTCCTTCTTCTCCTTCTTCCTCCTTCTCCTTCTTTCTCCTTCTTCCTCCTTCTCCTTCTTTCTCCTTCTTCCTCCTTCTCCTTCTTTCTCCTTCTTCCTCCTTCTCCTTCTTTCTCCTTCTTCCTCCTTCTCCTTCTTTCTCCTTCTTCCTCCTTCTCCTTCTTTCTCCTTCTTCCTCCTTCTCCTTCTTTCTCCTTCTTCCTCCTTCTCCTTCTTTCTCCTTCTTCCTCCTTCTCCTTCTTTCTCCTTCTTCCTCCTTCTCCTTCTTTCTCCTTCTTCCTCCTTCTCCTTCTTTCTCTCTTCTTCCTCTTCTCCTTCTTCTCCTTCTTCCTCCTTCTCCTTCTTCTCCTTCTTCCTCCTTCTCCTTCTTTCTCCTTCTTCCTCCTTCTCCTTCTTTCTCCTTCTTCCTCCTTCTCCTTCTTTCTCCTTCTTCCTCCTTCTCCTTCTTTCTCCTTCTTCCTCCTTCTCCTTCTTTCTCCTTCTTCCTCCTTCTCCTTCTTTCTCCTTCTTCCTCCTTCTCCTTCTTTCTCCTTCTTCCTCCTTCTCCTTCTTTCTCCTTCTTCCTCCTTCTCCTTCTTTCTCCTTCTTCCTCCTTCTCCTTCTTTCTCCTTCTTCCTCCTTCTCCTTCTTTCTCCTTCTTCCTCCTTCTCCTTCTTTCTCCTTCTTCCTCCTTCTCCTTCTTCTCCTTCTTCCTCCTTCTCCTTCTTTCTCCTTCTTCCTCCTTCTCCTTCTTTCTCCTTCTTCCTCCTTCTCCTTCTTTCTCCTTCTTCCTCCTTCTCCTTCTTTCTCCTTCTTCCTCCTTCTCCTTCTTTCTCCTTCTTCCTCCTTCTCCTTCTTTCTCCTTCTTCCTCCTTCTCCTTCTTTCTCCTTCTTCCTCCTTCTCCTTCTTTCTCCTTCTTCCTCCTTCTCCTTCTTCTCCTTCTTCCTCCTTCTCCTTCTTTCTCCTTCTTCCTCCTTCTCCTTCTTTCTCCTTCTTCCTCCTTCTCCTTCTTCCTCTTCTCCTTCTTTCTCCTTCTTCCTCCTTCTCCTTCTTTCTCCTTCTTCCTCCTTCTCCTTCTTTCTCCTTCTTCCTCCTTCTCCTTCTTTCTCCTTCTTCTCCTTCTCCTTCTTTCTCCTTCTTCCTCCTTCTCCTTCTTTCTCCTTCTTCCTCCTTCTCCTTCTTTCTCCTTCTTCCTCCTTCTCCTTCTTTCTCCTTCTTCCTCCTTCTCCTTCTTTCTCCTTCTTCCTCCTTCTCCTTCTTTCTCCTTCTTCCTCCTTCTCCTTCTTTCTCCTTCTTCCTCCTTCTCCTTCTTTCTCCTTCTTCCTCCTTCTCCTTCTTTCTCCTTCTTCCTCCTTCTCCTTCTTTCTCCTTCTTCCTCCTTCTCCTTCTTTCTCCTTCTTCCTCCTTCTCCTTCTTTCTCCTTCTTCCTCCTTCTCCTTCTCCTTCTTTCTCCTTCTTCCTCCTTCTCCTTCTCCTTCTTTCTCCTTCTTCCTCCTTCTCCTTCTCCTTCTTTCTCCTTCTTCCTCCTTCTCCTTCTTTCTCCTTCTTCCTCCTTCTCCTTCTTTCTCCTTCTTCCTCCTTCTCCTTCTTTCTCCTTCTTCCTCCTTCTCCTTCTTTCTCCTTCTTCCTCCTTCTCCTTCTTTCTCCTTCTTCCTCCTTCTCCTTCTTTCTCCTTCTTCCTCCTTCTCCTTCTTTCTCCTTCTTCCTCCTTCTCCTTCTTTCTCCTTCTTCCTCCTTCTCCTTCTTTCTCCTTCTTCCTCCTTCTCCTTCTTTCTCCTTCTTCCTCCTTCTCCTTCTTTCTCCTTCTTCCTCCTTCTCCTTCTTTCTCCTTCTTCCTCCTTCTCCTTCTTTCTCCTTCTTCCTCCTTCTCCTTCTTTCTCCTTCTTCCTCTTCTCCTTCTTTCTCCTTCTTCCTCCTTCTCCTTCTTTCTCCTTCTTCCTCCTTCTCCTTCTTTCTCCTTCTTCCTCCTTCTCCTTCTTCCTCCTTCTCCTTCTTTCTCCTTCTTCCTCTTCTCCTTCTTTCTCCTTCTTCCTCCTTCTTCCTCCTTCTCCTTCTTTCTCCTTCTTCCTCCTTCCTTCTTTCTCCTTCTTCCTCCTTCTCCTTCTTTCTCCTTCTTCCTCCTTCTCCTTCTTCCTCCTTCTTCCTCCTTCTCCTTCTTCCTCCTTCTTCCTCCTTCTTCCTCCTTCCTTCTCCTCTTCTCCTTCTCCTTCTTCTCCTTCTTCCTCCTTCTCCTTCTTTCTCCTTCTTCCTCCTTCTCCTTCTTTCTCCTTCTTCCTCCTTTCTCCTTCTTCCTCCTTCTCCTTCTTTCTCCTTCTTCCTCCTTCTCCTTCTTTCTCCTTCTTCCTCCTTCTCCTTCTTCCTCCTTCTTCCTCCTTCTCCTTCTTCCTCTTCTCCTTCTTTCTCCTTCTTCCTCCTTCTCCTTCTTTCTCCTTCTTCCTCCTTCTTCCTCCTTCTCCTTCTTTCTCCTTCTTCCTCCTTCTCCTTCTTTCTCCTTCTTCCTCCTTCTCCTTCTTTCTCCTTCTTCCTCCTTCTCCTTCTTCCTCCTTCTCCTTCTTTCTCCTTCTTCCTCCTTCTCCTTCTTTCTCCTTCTTCCTCCTTCTCCTTCTTTCTCCTTCTTCCTCCTTCTTCCTCCTTCTCCTTCTTTCTCCTTCTTCCTCCTTCTTCCTCTTCTCCTTCTTCCTCCTTCTCCTTCTTTCTCCTTCTTCCTCCTTCTCCTTCTTTCTCCTTCTTCCTCCTTCTCCTTCTTTCTCCTTCTTCCTCCTTCTCCTTCTTTCTCCTTCTTCCTCCTTCTCCTTCTTTCTCCTTCTTCCTCCTTCTCCTTCTTCTCCTCTTCCTCCTTCTCCTTCTTTCTCCTTCTTCCTCCTTCTCCTTCTTTCTCCTTCTTCCTCCTTCTCCTTCTTTCTCCTTCTTCCTCCTTCTCCTTCTTTCTCCTTCTTCCTCCTTCTCCTTCTTTCTCCTTCTTCCTCCTTCTCCTTCTTTCTCCTTCTTCCTCCTTCTCCTTCTTCTCCTTCTTTCTCCTTCTTCCTCCTTCTCCTTCTTTCTCCTTCTTCCTCCTTCTCCTTCTTTCTCCTTCTTCCTTCTCCTTCCTCCTTCTTCCTCCTTCTTCTTCTCCTTCTTCTTCCTTCTTCTTCTTCCTCCTTCTTCTTCCTTCTTCTCCTTCTTCTTCTTTCCTTCTTCTTCTTCCTCCTTCTTCCTTCTTCTTCTTCCTCCTTCTTCTTCCTCCTTCTTCCTTCTTCTTCTTCCTCCTTCTTCTTCCTTCTTCTTCTTCCTCCTTCTTCTTCCTTCTTCTTCTTCCTCCTTCTTCTTCCTTCTTCTTCTTCCTCCTTCTTCTTCCTTCTTCTTCTTCCTCCTTCTTCTTCTTTCTTCTTCTCCCTCCTTCTTCTTCTTTCTTCTTCTCCCTCCTTCTTCTTCTTTCTTCTTCTCCCTCCTTCTTCTTCTTTCTTCTTCTCCCTCCTTCTTCTTCTTTCTTCCTCTCCCTCCTTCTTCTTCTTTCTTCTTCTCCCTCCTTCTTCTTCTTTCTTCTCTCCCTCCTTCTTCTTCTTCTTCTTTCTCCCTCCTTCTTCTTCTTTCTTCTTCTCCCTCCTTCTTCTTCTTTCTTCTCTCCCTCCTTCTTCTTCTTTCTTCTTCTCCCTCCTTCTTCTTCTTTCTTCTTCTCCCTCCTTCTTCTTCTTTCTTCTTCTCCTCCTTCTTCTTCTTTCTTCTTCTCCCTCCTTCTTCTTCTTTCTTCTTCTCCCTCCTTCTTCTTCTTTCTTCTTCTCCCTCCTTCTTCTTCTTTCTTCTTCTCCCTCCTTCTTCTTCTTTCTTCTTCTTTCTTCTTCTCCCCTTCTTCTTCTTTCTTCTTCTCCCTCCTTCTCCTCCTTCTTCTTCTTTCTTCTTCTTCCTCTTCTTCTTCTTTCTTCTTCTTCCTCCTTCTTCTTCTTTCTTCTTCTTCCTCCTTCTTCTTCTTTCTTCTTCTTCTCCTTCTTCTTCCTTCTTCTTCTTCCTCCTTCTTCTTCTTTCTCCTTCTTCCTCCTTCTTCTTCTTTCTCCTTCTTCCTCCTTCTTCTTCTTTCTCCTTCTTCCTCCTTCTTCTTCTTTCTCCTTCTTCCTCCTTCTTCTTCTTTCTCCTTCT